>NC_051155.1:81814357-81881932 GCF_013339745.2 Dermacentor silvarum | reverse complement strand
TTCCTTCCGGCTGGATTTTTTTCCTGGGGCACTTTGTAGACCCATTTAAAATGCTGGGGTGATTTTTTAAAAACGTCATTTGCAGCACAGTAAAAACTAATCCGCTCTGTTGCACTCTAGTGGCACATACTGTAGGTCTCTCTATATATGTAGTCCGTTGGTTTTATTCCGCTGCTGAATTTTGTTCCTGGGGCGCTTTTGTTTGGCTACTATGCGGCAAAGCATCTTCAGGGGCAAAATATTCGTCCGGCCGTTGAATTGATGGGAAAGAGCTTGTGGACCATGCTAAATTGGACACGATTGTGCAGCTGTGATGCATATTTGCGCCCTGGCGTATAATGAAAGATGATGGTGTCAGATTCTGCAAGAAGGAGCGGGCCAAATGGCTTTATGGAGTGCCATCGAAGCACTAAAACGGCTGCGCTGCCCCTTTTTCCCAAGTTTCGGCGCATGGTAAAGTTTTCATTTGGTATTTAGAACGATAAGGTATTAGAAAGATTTACTATTACGCAAATTTTTTGACACAAAAGGACATCGCCAAATAGAGACACTGTGTTTACGTACTTGTTAGTTTTTACTAATGACAGTGCAATGTGTTTACAATGCCGACAATGCGAAGGCTTGAATATTATCAGTGTAAAAAAATTGAAAGGGAGAACTTAGGATCTATAGAACGCGTGACGGAACGAAATAAAGAAAAAAAATAGAGTCCCCGTGTTACAGCGAAAATCAGCAGCTTCGTCTCGTTTAATAAACGATGTCATTTAGTTTTAAATGCAAAAGCATTTCTATGCCTACCAAATCTAGAAATATTCCATTTCCGTCCGTCATAAGACTCGAATGCCTTACGTGGCTCATAACCACGTAAGGCAGAGGCTACAGCGCTCAGCGAAGTGAAGCGAACAGCGCATACATTCATTGAGGTCACCCATACAATACACAGAACAGCACATGTTTCAACAAAGAAAAGTTCAAAACAAGCATCCGAACCATGAATAACATTGCATGCCCCCTCAGCAATTGTAGTGGTAGTTTTGCAACAGCTTAGGCTGGACATCCGGTTGATAAGGACCGATAATAGTTGATAAGGGTCAGATCATGTCGATAAGGTTGATAACGATGGATGAGGGTTAATAAGGGTTTATGCTGGTCGAATCAAATTTCATAACATTGATAATGACACCGGGCTGCGTGGCGATTAACAAGCGGCACAATGCTTGTGCCCTTAGGCAACTTCCAGAGGACTTTCTGCGTGATTTCTTTTTTTCAGTTCGGAAGTAACTAAAATCATGCGTGCCTGTTAAGTGTACGCAATCTCGCACGTTATACGCGAAAGTAGGGTTGTGAGGTTTGAGAAAGTGGAGCCGCAACCGCTGAACTACACCGGTTAATTGTGTAGGGCCTGCTGTGAGCCACACGATTGCTTAGCTGCGCAAATAGGTAATCGCTTGACAATACTTCTCTCGGAGCCCCGCCTGGTCGTGAATAATTTCCTCTCGTAAGGTGACTCTTACAATATCCTCGTAGCGCAAGAAAAACACTGGTCTGACATCGTTCGGACATGACTAACCTGATTCCGGGCTTTTAAATGCTGTCGCACCAAATCGCTTGGAAATACGAAGAAAATACAATTCGTTTGTTTCTCCAACAAACTCAGTCGCACTGTGGGGAAACACTTCTAGTTTATGGCAGCGGTATTTCCCGTACAAACTTTTTTTATTATTGTGAAAGAAATTATATGTCACTCCAGGCGCATTTACGCCGACGTCATCCGCGTCGCCTTCGCTGTCGCCGCCATGTTCCGTGTGAAGTCCGAGTGCGATAACATCGCGGCCGGATGCCGTAAGTTGCCGGTGCGAGTGGAAGCGTGCCAGATTCATATGAGAAGCCTGGTGCTCAATCTCGAGGTTATGAAAAATGGCGCACAACAATGCCTCAAGCAAGCACGTCTCGCCTGTGTATTGTGTGTAATTACACGGACAAACAGGTGCACGCAGGGTAACGTTTAACATCGACTCCACTCTCGCATTGCACTAAATGCTGAAGAAATTAAACATTCACTGTTAAGATCATCGCGTACTATCGTCAGTCAAAGCAAACAGCAGAGAAAGCTTCGCTTACTCTGGTTCCCACACTGAGTCGGAACCACATAATTTTATTGCGATTGCAAATATATGACACTGCAGGCACATTTCCGCCGTCGTCGTCGTCGACGTGATGTTTTCGTATACTGTCCAAGTGCGATAACATAGTGGCAGGGCGCCGTATGGTGTGGGTGAAACTGGAAGCGTGAGAGGGGTGAGCAGAGAATGGTTGCTTAGTCTCGCGTGCGCAAGGGAGGAAGGCGGGAAAAAGCGCTCCGTCGTCCATCGCGCACAAGGCCGCAGGGAAAGTGGGGGACGTTTTACTCCCGTGGCGGCTACGTATGCGCGGCTGAGCGCGGCCGCGCGGCCCCGATTCAGAGAGCGATCTGCGCTGGTACAAAGTCTAGCGGGGCCGATGGCTGGGACCTATACCGTAAAGCTATTCCAATCTGTTTTCCTTCCAATCTCCTGATGTCCAATTTACGTAACCGCCAACGCAAGCATCGGGCGGGGGACTCGCAGCGTTGTTTTGAGAAGGCTATTGAAACGCTCTCCTATTTTTCTAGGAGTCACTGTTGTTTGCTTTCAAAGGAATAGCATTGCCTAACTTGAACATATATTTCTTACCTGATTGGCTGACCAAGGCGATGAGCACGCAGAAGTGGAGGCGGTAGGTGGGGCCGGGCTAGCGCAGTGAAAGTAGATAACCTGATGAGAGGTGTTGCCGGCGTCTGCGTTTGCCCTGCTTCTTCTTACTTAGCTATCGGTGTCTGCTAGAAAATCACGTCGGCGTGCAACGGAAACGTAACAATGCAGCTAAACGAATCTTCAGTGAAGAAATTTGACATAGCGATGTTGTTTACGTGCTGAAAGGACTCGACACGATATAATGTCAAGCAAAATTTTTAGTACAGGCAAATTAATCCATTCTCCACGGCAGCAACGACTAGCCAGTGCCAGAGCGATCGGCGGGTACCCACCTTCTATTCATGTCGGAACGGGGCAGTGTCCGGCTATTAAAAAGAAATTAAGTTTTGATCGGCGTAAGAATGCATCTTTAATGCGTACACGCCACTTTGACGCAGTGATTTTTCACTGTTTTTGGACGTCAGGTGACAGACAGGTGAACTGGACGCAGCCCGAAAACTTTTGACCAATTGCGGATGGCTGATGGTAAAAGGCATAGAATCGAAAAATTATATTTTTTGTTGTTCGGCTCACATGCATAATTAGTGTGCACACGTCATATAAGAGTGAGTAGCTCTCGAGGTTTTTTTAACAGCGGAGCTGTTTAGCCGAGCGTTAGTCCGTAACCTGCGACAGAAATTGTGGGCCGATCCTGGCGGTTGTGCAGAAGGGTAACAAGCGCAAGACACGTCCCTCTGTGAACTGGCGAAGCTGAGCCTGGTTAAGTCTACTAAGCATGGTTGGGACTACTTAAGCTTAGTCTGTCATCGATAGACAACCGATAGTCAACACAGCTAATCGATAATCGCTAATGATCAATAAATTCCGGAATGCTGGGATGACTTGGTAGTGCTTAGCCTAGCCCAAAAGCCAGCGAAGCTAGGTGCCCATCAGCTCCGCTTTCTCTGTAGCATTGCGCTCCCCGTGCAAGCTACGCTAATATTTTTTTACGTTGCGTGAAAGACAATGAAGTTGGGCAATCATGGAGGCCTGATTCAGAAATAGAATAGAGGCAGTTTGAATAGCTTTTCGTTAAAGCGCTCCTGATGCCGTCATGTGTGGTGTATTCTCGCGCAATTCGCGTTGAAGCTAGAAGTAGCACGATGGACAATTCGCTCGCTGTTGCTGCCGCTCTCCCCCACGCCATCGTTTTGACAGTGAGTGTCCGCGCTTATCGCGAGAGATGTGTTCGGTGTGTTTGTGCGCGCGTGACAACGTGCAGGTTATTTCGTTAGTAGCGATGTTTACAGCAGTATGCAGCTGATAAAACGACTAACCTTAGTTTGCACAGCTGTCTAATAAATTTCTGTCGCAATCAGTGATTCGCCTGTCGGGCGAAATTGACCTTATTGTTAATAATTATTGTAGTTAATATTATTATTACTTATACGCTCAAGCCAGGCGCAATACACATACAAGTTTCGAATACAGGGCGCAGTTCTGTCTTCTTGCGACTGAGTGCCGATAATTTTTTTCGAGCAAATGGGGCTCAGCGTGTCGTTTACAAAAAGCAGCTTGGTGTTGGTCACTGTGGATACGGTGGCATAGACATGTTGTAAATCCGGTTTTCTACTGGATGGCGCAGATCAGCACGCAGAAAGAGAATTTCGGGTGGTGGGTCGATTCCTTGTTCGGAAAATGGATATATTCTCTGCGCAAGCCGTTGCTTAAAAGTGAATCCAAAGTACAGTGCCCAAAAATGTGGTATTAGGCAGTTTGCCTGCTTCCCGTCTCTTGTTGTTTTCTTCTTCTGTTTGTTTTGGGCAGCGTCTCAATACATTACCATAAGGTCACTGTCTCGTTCGACGAAACCCTAAACATTTTTGCAGTAGTAGAGTCATCTGCGTTCGGCGTTCTTGGAAGTAGTCCCCCATCCGAGGTGATCAAAAGCACAGTGCTACTTCATCTTTCTGTTTTCTTTTATTAAACGTGCGACATTTAATGGTAGTTACGCGAAGGCAAGTATTACTAGCTTTTGCGCTGTAGTCTTTTTTGTTGAAAGTGCACACGTGGCTCCACTCTCGTGCGGCCGAGACGTGGACTGTCAGAGTATGGTCATTTATCGGACAATGCCAGGGCTACTACTTTGTTTTCTCGCCAAAAAAACGTCCCAACCCCCTAGTCGGTCAAATAACAGTCATAACCTTACCACAAACAAGACAAAATTGGCTTTGTGCATTTGAAAGCGTATAGTGACAGTCTATCAACTCTTTGTCTTTGGATCTTAGCACTTGTTTTCTTTCAAGCCATACTGCCCTAGGAAAAAAGTCGGCAGAATTTTTTTTCTGGTTACAATAAGCATTCTCAATAGGAAGTTAACATTTCGACAGTATTCGCCTTCTACCGCAGTGCGACGTGTGTGGCGGCGTTGTGTAGAGATTCGGGAGAAAAAAAACGGTCAAATACGATATTGAGCAGCTGATTGCTGCACTCTCGTTAAATGCTAAACGCTTTTTGGATGGCATGACGCCATTTACACACCCTTACGTTGTCATTTTCTTGGCACATGAAAATTTGTGCACTTCAAATGAATGTCCCATGGTGTAAGTGCTGCATTGTTTTGCTTCTTTTATTTAATGTACTAAGCTGAAAATGCCGCTAGTCAGACATAATAGAGCACAGAGAAGAGGCCCAACTGCACGCGGCATGGTCTTATCCTTACAATAATTCGCTAACGAGACAGATCATGAATCCAACTACAAAATGATATCTCGCACCAAAGGAATGTGGGAAAAACTACTAGGACACACTAAGTTCGACAATCTTATTGTTAACAGTGATTCAAGGGTGACGCAAGGCGACAAACTGTTGCATATGACGGCGTGCATACGACTAGACCATCAATAGAACAACATGACTTTAGTGAACCAAGAACCAATATGCAGGCCATGCGGTAAAACGTTATTATAAAAACACATTTTCAGCATTGTTCGTACAACTCAACGCTTGAAGCCTGTGTATATTTGCGGCGGTACGTATACGTTTTATTGCTGCATGGACCAATTTCGTTATTAGACTGCGTAACACCGTGACTAAATTTAGTCTCATCGCACGCACATTTAAGCCTTCTTGAAAACAGAACCAGGACGATTCACTCACTGGAACAGCCTTTCATTTATTTATCACACAGTCCCATATTCGCTCGAGGAGGATTATAGCGGGTAGCATGTATACACGCATTAAAACTTTTTTCAAGGTAACATTATAAGAAGTGATACCCAAACCAAACAAGATCTAAAACAGAGTAACAAAGCACCAGGGCGAATTCACAAAGCTTTTCGATCGTAAGTGCTGCACCACGATTGGCTGACACCTGCTTCTGCGAACAGTTTTAGCGTGAGAACGTTTTTGTGAATCCGGCCCCAGTATGTAGCATACAGTAGTTACCATGAGCCTAAAAGAAAAAGATTTTGAAATTAAAGGCGTGTAAATTGTTATACACTACCAGGAATTCGGACATCGCCGAACAGCGCCTCTACCGGCCGCCTCTGAAAACATACGCGTTTTCTACGGGAGAGCGTCGTTTTTTACAAATAACTAATCACAGAAGCCATGTTTTAAAATATTCCCGTGGAAATAGGCTCTAGGCGCTTAGCCCGTAATATCATGCAAGTGGTACCATTACTTACGGCAGAAAACTCGTTCCAAATTGGGGGCGAAACTTTCAATTATGGGAGTCTATTGAAAAACCAAATTTTGGAGGCTTTTTTGGCCAGTAAAAGCAATTTGCGACTAACCTATTGCATTGACTGACGTATTCCTAGGGATTTATCAACTTCAACGATTTATCAACTTCAATGAATCAGCTTTCAGCTAGTTGCAGCAGCAGCTTTTGAAATGGCAAAGAAGTCGTTCCAAAATCGCAGTTTTCATAACAAGGTCGCGGAATTTATTGTGGTACATATATAAACCTAGTTTTCGCCAACAGCAGCGCTTCGAAGCGGTAGCCGAGCGTGTTGAGCGACCATAGATCAAGATCACTGATAACCACGATCGTGAGTTCGCAGGTTCGAAGCCAGCTGTGCCGCGCTTCTTCTTATCACTTTGTCGCTGCTTAGCTTGGCAGTTTTCCACCCGATGGCATATTCCGAAATGCAGGACATTTGGTTACGGTTCTCGTTTAGTTTCTTTCTACTGTACCAACGTCTTCCTGAAAAAAAGCTGGCTGGTTTCGAGAACATGCGAACGGGTTTCCAATCATCTTTTGCACTTTAGGTATATTGTATTTTGGAAAATAAACCCAGGTAACGGTGTTTTGAAAGTACATTTCTTTCTTAAGGTGGATATTTATGAAGACATTACTAAGAAATATTTTGCCTTTTCAGCTACGTCTTGGGAAAGGCGTGTTTTGTGCAACTCTTGTGCGGCTTGAAACGTGCCACAAAAATAAATAGCGCCCAGTGTGTGCAATTAAAAGACACAAAAGTAGAAAAGTTGGCTGCAGCCCCAGACGTAGTATTTTTACAAAGGAATACAGTTGAAGCTATTTGACTGAGTGTATTTGCATTATATCAAAGCAGAATTTTTGCGTATACCTGACCTTCAGTGCAAATGAAGGATATCCGAATTATTGCACAAGCGTGTTTGCTTAGTACAAACCAGTACCTCGAAACATAAACATTCTACCCTCAATATGCAGCGCACGTGTCCTATCATTTGAACCATTCCCATATACCTTCACAAAATTCCAGAAATACTAAAAGTCTTCATATCCTTTTACACTTTTACCACAACTTACGCAGAGGAGTATTGGAAATTATGCGAAAAGACTCTGAGACGTGTTAATGTAGCCTGTCGTGTAAAAATAGAGACCGACTCCAATCACAGACCACACCTTTTTTGAATTATGCCCACAAAGTTGTGCACTGTTTTCGGCTACAATTACCGAAGTTGCCATATAGCATTCTGCTGTTCTGTTCTTGACTAACTCTATTGCTGAATCAGGTCACAGCACCATGATATGATTACTGGTGCAATTCTTTAGTAATTATGTGCGAATATTCTCCTACCCTAAATTTAACATGTTTGAATAATTGAAGAAACATGAGAAAGGACCGTGACGGTTTGCAGAAATGTTCCTTTATTATAATCGTTTATGACCCATATCGGTACGGTCGTTTTGTCATGATCACGCCAGCGTGCACTGAGCATCATTTATCATTTGTCTACTGCCTATAAATAAAAAGTGTCATTCCTTGTGTGTGAGTAGCACAATGGCAGCTGAACCTTTCACATGGTCCCTACTAAGCCAAACCTTCCCTTTTCTGCCATGGTGCCACAGGACATGTCAATTTCACACTTGATTTTCGCCCTTTCAGTTTCCTAGAAAGCATAGGGAGGTACACAAGACGAACAGGCGAAATTTTGAAGTAGTCCTGAGATTTTAGTAAAATTTCATAGGCAATCTTATTATCCTTTATTTGTTTACAAATTTATTACACCTCATTGGTGATAATAATGACACTACATAGTAGTTCAGTTCTTATACTTAATACATCATGTCTGAGATGGCTGTCCTGAAAATTAACCAGGTGTAAGCATTGCATGACGTTGCTTGGAAGGCCATTCATTAAAAAATATATGCAGAATAAAGAAAATACAGGTGTTCAATGGCACAGTCACCGTCAAAAGTTTACGCGGCCGAGATTCTGCGAATAAGTTCATTTTCAACGCAGCTACGCCCACAGCCAGTAAAAGTATGCAAAACTTTTGTTTACTCTAGACTAGTATACGCTGTAAATCCGAATGCCACGATGCGTGCCTCAGGCGTAGAAATATAATATTTTTTCAGCTTGAGGCGTGCGAAAGCTTTGGACGCTGACTATACGTTCTGAAGGCCAGGCTGCTTTTTAGCTTATACGTGATGACAAGCGCCGAGCTCTTGATGATGGAATATTAGAGCGTAGAATTGTAGAACTTGTGCAAGGTCAGGTGACTTCACGACGCAAACCTAGCGATAGAAGCTCAGCATGATTTTTGTTTATTAACACTGATGATAAATGAATAGTCAGAGTAAATTAATGTTACTGCCCGTTTCTGGACAGACTCGAGTGTAATGCATACGTTCTATATCACTGAAGGTTCCATGCTAATTCCATACAGGGCATTCATATTCTAATTTTGGCCTGTCTTACGCCTACCGAATCTTTAGCAATGAGAAGAGGTAGGCAATTGCTTCTTGGGATGTAGCCGAGGCCATGGTAGATGTGATTAGTAATGCGGTATATGTGAGTAGGCTGACGGGATTACATGAAGTACGCCAACGTACCTAGGTTAAGTCACGGTGGAAATTACAGAGCCCTTTATTGTATATATGTTGAAGTCATGTGAGAGTGTCTCTGCTAAAAAGTTATGAGTTTAATATCACGACTGAATAGCCTTCTGTTAAGCTGTTGGTAAAAATACTCTGTACGAAGTTCAATTGTGGTTTAAACTGCAAGGTTATCAGCGTTTCCAAAAGAAAGCGACAACAAGTCCATCTTTCTCGGGCGTTCATTTCACCTACGGTACCACTGCCTGACTCGTGACCTTTATATTTTTAAATCTGCCCCGATGACGTTAGTTACGTTGCGGAAAAAATAAATACCCTTTCTAAAGAATGAACCATCACAGCTTCCCGACAAAACGCGGTACGTTGGCGCAAGTTGTCATGTGTGATCACGATAAGAACGACCACCCGTCGTTAAAAATGACTTGTCACTCCCCGGTTTTTCTTTTTTTTTGTCAAGGACGCGACTAACCCGTAGAAGGGTAATCCCGACTTTGGCATGATGCTTGCGACTTTTCTGGTTCCGGACGAGCGCGTTCTTTGTGTATAATTCAGGCGCCTGGCATCGAAAGGCTTACACCTTTAAACAGCGAAAGGCTTTCACAGTCACTTCGGTAGCTCCACGGAAAACGCGGAAAATCAGTCCACTTTCAGCATAAGCGCTCTGACCCAAGACACATATTTGCGAGAAAGGAGCTCCTATATTACCCATAGCGAGAAATGTATCCACAAATTACACCTCATTATACCGATGTGTTTATGAGCCGCACTCTGGTGCCTGTATTCTGTATTATGACAAAAAATATAGTTTGTGCAGTGTCAGTAGCCTAAACGTAAAACAGGAAATTGAAGTCATCACAAAGACTGTCATATATCATAAATTGCAAGAAAAAAACTAAAACTGTACTTCATAATACTCGCAATGCAAACTTTGATGCATGTGATTCATTTCAATTTCCTATCTGTTCCGACCCGCCGTGGTTTCTGAGTGGCTATGGTGTTGGGTTGCTGAGCACGAGGTCGCGGGATCGAATCCCGGCCACGGCGGCCGCATTTCGATGGGGGCGAAATGTGAAAACACCCGTGTACTTAGATTTAGGTGCACGGTAAAGAACCCCAGGTGGTCCAAATTATTCCGGAGTCCCTAACTACTTAGTGCCTGATAATCAGATCGTTGTTTTGGCACGTAAAAGCCGATAATTTAATTAAAATTTTAAAACCTAGATGTTGCTAATCGTAGTGTTTAAGGGGAAATAAACATGCACTCTTAGCGCGCGCAGAAACTTCGCCGGTTTCTAGCGAGGGGAGCTTCCCGCCGTGACGCAGCAGACCCCTTCAAGCATTGACAGTGCAGCATGCTGCCGGCCGAAATATACGGGCGGTGGGGTGAAACTCGGATGTGGCAGGGGCTGCCGTTGCAACGCGAGGATAATTGGATGTGACGGACGTTCGCGCCGAAGATTAAAAAGATTGTTGATATTAAAGCGACAGGTGTGCACTATGACGTAGCCAAACATGGCGGGTTTTATTGGTGGATCATGAACGCTATCACAGAGAAGGTTTACTGCAAAGCGTTATATGGCGGGCAGAGGCGCGGTGGGGTTTAAAGCGATAGCCCTGTGGTGGCCCATGGGCAAAAAAAATTGTACCTTAAGTATGCTTACGTGATTTGAATGCGAAAGCATTATGACTCCTCTTAGTCATTACCAATAAAGACTTCTTAAGTATTACAACCTGTTTGCGATCCTTCCTTCGCTTTCTTTTCTCTGCGTTCATTAATCACCAGACCACAACCATTCAGAACTCATCGCCAAGTAGCTACGAGTTGATATGGTGATCGACTTTAATCCACCTTAACCAAATTTAATTCATTGTAATTTAGTTTACTTCACCTTAATTCACTTGACTCCACCTTAAGTCACCCTTCTCTAACTTGTAACTTTATTTCACTTCACTGTAATTCACCTTAATTCACAATAACTACCCATAATTACTACTAATTAACGTCGTCATACCACTTACTATCTTCTCTATTACTACTGATTTCATTCAAGACGCTGATGAAGTCACATTGACTTTTGATACCACTCGTTGTGGATGACGCCGGCTTTTCTGCCTCATGGCTCATGTAATGCTTTCGCATTAATGACTACTGTAGACGACAACGGTCCGTCTGTACGGCGCAGAGTAAACAGCTTTCCCACTTTCATTGCGATTTGCGCAGCCCCGGTGCGCAGCGTCCCGTCATGCTCAGAGTTGCTGCAGATAGTTGTTGCGCGGCGACGAGGGGGAGCGTGTATACTGCTCGAGTGCACGCGATAGGAGTGAGACCGCTGCTCCGGCCTAAGCGGCCAGATGTTCTTCCTGACGCCGTGGTGGGAACGCGCCTTTGCCGATACGGATGGCACAAGAGCTGAAGCAAGTGGTATACCGGCGCTGTTTCCGCCATGTTCTCTGTTCTGTGCCGAGTAGAACGACTTATATTACTTGTCACGGCGTGACGACGCTCGGCCAACGGCGGTGCCGGTGGCGCGAGGAAAAGAGAGGCCCTGCGTATACAGGGGCACTATCCCTCACCAGTACACGGGAGCCCAAGCCCAGAGTCCACTAAAGTTTGCTTAAGAGATTTAATAGTGGAGATGTGGTTTATGGTAAATGAAAAAAAAATAATCACGATAAGTAAGCCAAAGAATGTTGATTCCACTGTCAATCTGCATCAAATCGACAAATTTAACACATGAAAACTTTTCTATAATCGCAATGGAACATTCGCATCACTTATGCTAAAACACTGCGTTGGATCTCATGTAAAGCTTTCATTGTTGTTGTACTTCCTCTATAATAATAATTTATTAATAATGTAATAGTAGTAGCAGTAGGGGTAGTAGTAGCAGTAGTAGCACTGGTGGGACTTCAGACCCCCCCCGAAATTATTTCGTGCTGGCATGAACCGCCGACCAGAACAACCACCGGCGCCGGGAATAATTCTGGATTTTGTCCACAATGTCCTTTTCACGCTCGAAAACAGATTTCGGCACGCACATTGCGAACTCGGGCTGGATTTCGTCGCAACGCCCTTGGCACTTGGACTCGCATAACGCAAGGAGCCCCATCCCAGCACAAACTGTCAATGGTTTTTCGATAGCGAGCGGGCGCGTTGCGGCATTTCGCAGCGGCCGCGGAATCTACGGAGCGCATGGAATTCAATTCCGAAACTTTATGGGTATAAAGTTCTCATAAACTTATGACGCGAAAGGTGCACTGACATTTCCAAAGGCGTGCTTTAGATTTTCAATTCTGGAACTTTATGGGTTTAATGTTCTTATAAACTTGAGCTAACATGCGCGCACTGGAGCCCTCGTGTCCAAGCCGTTTCAGAAATGGAAGGCCGCGCTCGCAATCTTCCACACACACGAAAATACTAAATATGACCGTGACTGCCAGCTGGCAGCTGATAATTTTCTCCAAACATTTTCAGGAAGGGCGCCCGATGTGATCAATCAGCTGGACCAGGGCAGGCAAAGTAAAATAAGAGAAAACAGAAGAAAGTTAACGGCCTATTTTTGAGGCGGTTCTTTTTTGCGGACGACAAGGTCTGGCTCTCCGTGGCCATAGGGACAGTGGTCCTATAGATGTAAGCAAATCCCCTCTGAAAATATTGGTATTTTCAGAGCGCTTCTTCATTTGCGAGCTGATTGTGGAGCTACATATCTGAAAAACCATTTGGATGTTGCCCCAGTAATACCTCGCATTTGAGCCCAGATGTACAAAACCAAATTATAGAAATTTGTGGTGAAATTATCAAAGAAAGCCTAGATGCAAAAGTAAATGGTGCAGGCCGCTTCTCCATATTTGCTGACGAAACGACGGATATTTCCGGTATCCAACAGTTCACTGTTCGTGCAAGGTACCTAAACAAGGATGCCAACGACATCGAAGGAGTACTTTTAGGTTTTAGCACCGGAAAAGATGCCCTCTCTCATTGCGACTGCAGGTTCTATGTAAATGTGTAGAAACGGCTTCAGATTCTAGCCACCGTTCCAGTGACCACTTCAAGCGCAGATAGTATATTTTTAACATGAGATTAGAAAAACTACTTGCGCTCTACAATGTCTGAGGAACACATGGTTAGGCAGGCAAAGTAAAATAAGAGAAAACAGAAGAAAGTTAACGGCCTATTTTTGAGGTGGTTCTTTTTTGCGGACGACAAGGTCTGGCTCGACAAGGATGCCGACGTCCACAGAGACGTCGGCATCAACGTGTCCGAAGTCATTGACCGCTTCACTAAACTTCCCCGCCGAGTGAAGTTTGTCCTTTAGCTGGGAAGCGGCAAAAATCAATGCAAGTAAAGGTTCTGTTCCTTCAGGTCCATAAACGCGTAATTATGAAAACGTATGACTGTTCATTAGTTTGTAAAACCGCAGAAATTATCGCCGTTTATTCAAACAGGTAGCACCATGATCAAAGCTATCGTGTGAAAACGAAAATTACGAGGACATCAATAACCAATTTTTACCGACCTTTTTATTGTAAGCCGGCCCTCGCGGCGCTTCCCAACAAACACACTCGGATATTGGGTAGTTAACTTGCCGCATCATCTGTGGCTTTCGTTTGGTCTTTTCTTTCCTTTTTAGCTACCCGCTTTTACTTCTGTTTTGAGCCGAAGCAATACCCTTCCTTAATTTTGGGTGCAGAAAATTTGTCGCCGCTCTGCAGGCAGTTAAATAACACACTTTCGTACTGATTTTTGCATTATTCCTCTATTATCTACCCATATGGTGCTGTCGCGACCGCCGCATGGCCCAAGTACATATCACGAGTTACTTTCAGACATAGCGCAAAAAAGTACGCACAACACACACGAAGACACGACAGACGCGGACGAGCGCTACTACCCACCGTTTATTTCCGTCAACAAACCCTCCGATTTATAAGGTGAACCACGTACACCAGTGTCACGCCCCTTTCCCATGCGAGGTGACAAAAAGAAATCTAAAAAAGTTAACAGTACTATGTCCCTCAGGTAACAGAGTTCAAATAGTTCAGTTCGGCACTGTGCAAAAGAATTGACGCTTCGCTTATACAAATATCTGAGTTCTTGTGGATGTAGAATGCTTCTAGAGCCACTCGAGCCGTGTAGTTTGTTGATTTGCCTAAGATAGTGGTCTCATAAAATCGTGCCTCGCAACCACACGTAATGATGTGGGCAACCATATGTGCATACTTGTCCTCTTTTTCCTTAACTTTTAGCGCATGCTCCCTGAGCCGGTCGTTTATGCACCGTTCGGTTTGGCCGATGTACACCTTCCCGCACAACAAGGGGACGGAGTATACCACTCCTGTCGCACACCCCACGAAGCGGCTATCTTGGCTTGTTTGGCAACCGTCTTTCCGGTCACCGCAAATTCAATGGCAGAGCCTGGATAGCTTATTAGGAGCCGTGAAGACCACAGGAATACGATGCCTGTTCGCGACCTTCTTCAGGTTGTGCGAGACCTGATGCATATAAGGCATGGCTACGGGTGTAGCCATCCATCGCTGGGTCGCAGCCCTTTCCGCTCCAGGTCTCTTCTTTACCCTCTGCAGGATAGACTCGGCCACCGGAACAACAAGCAACTCAGGGAATCCCGCTGCTAAAAGGCGACCAATCTGATTGGGAAAGCTATGCTGCATTGAATGCGGGCATGACTTACGGAGCGCAGCATCCAGACATTGTAATGCGATGCCCCTTTTTACTATTTTAGCGTGGGCAGAGTCAAAAGGCAGGAGACACTTCTTAACCCGTGGGAGGTACTCTCAGCAAACATGGCCTACACTAAATTTTAGCCTGAGATCCAGGAATTGTAACCCCTCAGTTCCAAGCAATTCATGAGTGAAACTCAAGCCCTGCCCAGCTTGAATAAAAACATCTAAAATACTCCCAAGGGCAGTGAAACCGTCCTCTTTCTTTAAAAGAATTAAAAAGTCATCGACGTACCGAAGCACTTTGAATACCTTCCCCCCATTAAAAGCCAAATCAAGCGCACTGTCAATATCAGCTAAAAATATGTCGCATAGAATCGGAGCCACGCAAGACCTAATACACATTCCTCTACGTTGCAGAAAAGGCTGCTCGTTAAAAACAGTAAATGTTACACTAAGATAAAATTCTAAAAGCGTTAAATTATGAACCGACAAGCAAGCGGAGTTTTGGAAATCGCATTCGCCACTCTGTTCAATGCACTTCCTAACATCAACTAAAAGCTCATCTTGAGGTACTGAAGAAAACAAGTCCTCAACGTCCACTGACAAGCCATAATCTATACTCTCGTTGTGTTTCACATATTCAGCGACTTCTTCAGATTTCCTCACGCGGAAAGGATCAACAACCGTGAGTTACATAAGGCTCTTCAGTAAAAACTGACTAACCTTCTTTTGCCAAGCCCCCCCTTCGCTCACAATGGTTCTCAAAGGGACATCTGCCTTATGTGTTTTTGCAGAAAAGAAAACCTTCAGACTGTTCCCCTTACTATTTCTAATAGCACTAGCAAGATCATTCAATTCCAAGTCCTTACAAAATTTGATGAACTTAGTCTTAACCCTCACTGCACTTTTTTTAAACAGCCACAAAGTTCTTGTCCACTGCCGCTTGGGCTTTTTCATTGAACATGCCTTTCGGCATCACAACAAATCCACCTTCCTTGTCAGCTTCTAGGAGAACCAAACTGTTCTGCCAAACTGAAAGTAACTATGTTAGACCAACTAGCCCAACAGGCGGTCCTTCTGGAACATATCACGATTTCTGCGATCGTAGTTTTGTTCTTGCCGGGATCGTCTGTCTTTCTATGCGTAAAGCTACTACTATGTGTGACTGCGCAACATGTCTATTTGTCTTGTTTGACGCATTACATACAGTGACGTTTGCTTAAATACGTGAATTTATTGGATACTTATACATATATTTAAACATCTTGTTGCGAGGCTTTGTGTACAAACAGTGCATTTTGTTACCAGTGACACTTTTGTGCCCTTTATCAACTTGTATCTTCGCACTTGTATATTCCATTCTATTTTCGCATTTCTAATCTACATCTTGCAGAACTCCTGCTTCTTATATGTACTCACTGCTGCGACTATATTATCGGTGTAATTACAATACACGACCCGTAACAACTGCTCATGCGCAATCTATTGCAACGAAGGACAGCGCCATTGAGGTTTTTCCCTGGCCGTTGCATATGTACAGTCACGAGCAAAAGTTTGTGGACCAAAGGTATGGTATGATGGTATGATAAAGCTTTATTACGGTCCCTCGGAACGCGCGTCAGCACGTAGCGGGCCGCTCCCACGTCGGTACAGAAAGGCCGAGTCTCTCTGCTGCCACGATTTTATTTTTTTTCCTTCGCAGCCTGGGCATTCCGGCTGAAATCAAGAGCGCAAGCCTACGTGCGCGTGATGGACCAATACAGCGTATTAAGCCAATTCGGGGCCGTGGAGCTGCGCTTGAATATATTAAATTTTTTTGCTGATGCCATGGTCTCCAAACTTCTGCTCGCGACTGTACAAAAAAGTAAACAAGGTTCTTTAATGACAAAGATTTATCAAAATATTTGTGCCCAACTTGTTCTTTTCATGTCCTTTACGTTTTTCGCACCAGCTGTATGCACTGCTTTGCTGGTTTGGAATTCTATGATATTCTGATGTTCTAAAGTTTGTGTGATATTTTCTTTACTGATTAAATAGACAAAAAAGGCGGAAGCTTTGATATCAGTTATTTCTGCCACAATTTTTGGGACATACAAATATATTCTTTTATGAAAAAATACATATTTTACTTGACAGTGGGTAGCACTCAGTAGTTCATTTGCAGCCTCTAATATACAATGACATTGGCAATGGCAATGCAGTTATTATTGATATATTTGATCCCTCGACCAATTCTATAAGGAGGAGGCCGCGCTGCAACGTGAGCCCCCCCTCTCCGAACAAAATTTCTGGCTATGCCACTGTGCAGGGAAGCAGGTCTTCGAACACTGACCAGTTACAGATGATTTTCTGCATTAACACCCGTCGCTTACCAAGAACTTAGAAAAGGTGTTCGGCTGAAATGTACCAAATTTTCTTTACAAAGCCACCAATTTACTTTGTTCACAGGAACCTCCCTGAGAAAACTGACGTCAATCCGAGCTTTTGTTGACGTGATTTTACTCTTTGCGGTGTCGGCCATTTTCGTTATGGCGCAGTTTCGCCAAGGTCACTGCCAATGGCACCGAAAATATAGCCATGCACCTAAGGCTTTCGCCTTCGAAAAACAGAAATTCCGTGGCAGTGAACATAACTCGACCAGGCACCTGCACGCAAATGCGCAAATGGACTCGTAAACTGAGGCCAACCGAGATTAAGGGTGTCAATCATGCGAATGCATATCCTGAAACATGCGCCCATCGCGACCATTTAGCAAGCTTACATTATTATTTTAGCATCAGCTTTCGAGAAATGAAGCGACAAAAGGGCATTTTTGCTTTTTTGATTCGATCGGACAAAAAGTTGGACGAGGAAAAGATGGACGGAAGGGGGGGGGGGGGGGGCGGAGGCCGCTCTTTCAAGATTCTGCACCCGCTTTCTTGAAGCGGGGCTGAGCCTCTAAACGACTATCAATAGCAGCAAAACTGCTGATTCACAGTAGACTAGCTGGCCGCTCGTCTTATACGCGCGGCGGTTATCAGATCAGTTGTTCCTGATTCGCGCTCGTCCATGCTCGACGGTGAAAGCTGTTGGCGTGGTCCTTTTTTATTTTTATTTTATTGTTAAAACGTGTATTCTGTTATCGTCCAGTACACTTCGTGCGTCATCGCGCGAATTTCGAATCTTAAAGGTCCGTACGCCACGTGGTGTAAAAGCTGGGAACTAAAGGCGATGTCCGGAATTGCTGGGGTTGAAGAACCAGCCAAGCTGAAACGTGCGGCCCCGGTGTTTATCACTGGTTTAACCGCGACGGTACATTAAAGCCTTTTTTAATTGTTGGTTACGTCTTTGTGTTTCTTAAAGAGGTTACACACACACGTTCGGCTGCGACGGAGAAAACGACGTCACTGACGGTATGTCCGCAGTCCGCCGTTGTCACATTGACCGCTTGCGATTCTTCAAAACTAAATTGCTTCAAAATTAAAGCTGTCCGTCACGTCAGGCAATTTATGGCTCATACCTTTAGAAGCAATGGCTCATACCCCCGTAAACAAGGCCTCCCCTTTACGACGACAGAAGAGAAGTGAAATTCTACGCTTGAAAGATGAGCGGCAACAGAGTCAGTTGTGGGAGATGAAAACGACGACCGCGGGAGCACTGGAATTTATAAGTGTTTCAAAAAGATTTTCTTAAATTCTTAAAAATTGTATTTTTGTTCATTTTCTCCAGTTACCTTTACCAATTTTCGTATTAACAAAGGTTGCCGAATTCCATCCAAATCTTGGCCAATCCCCCGCAGTGGGTATGCGCCATCAGATAAGGAATACCATACCATACAATACCACTGGCACGAGCGCGATTGCGCGGTTGCACCGAGGGGCGCCAACGAGCCAGCTGTTGACGAAGGCGACGCTCGAGTAATTGCTGATGATGATAGTTTCTGCGTACAGGCGACAGACGGACAAATCGGCTAGCCAAATACAGCTTCGCTGCAAAATTGCGGAAAACGTTAAAGTAATCACCCACTATATTACGTATTGGCCCCGCTTTGAGCGGGTGTATGCGCTCCTCGAGAAACACTGCTGCGGATGAGTGTATCATCTCCCTTGCGAATGTAATGGACATAGACCAAAAGGCAAGGCCCTTGGCGATGAAGCTACCTTGTTATTCGGGGTTCTAGAAGTAGGCCGGCCAGGAAGGGCCGCCAGTGCAACCGAGCCTTTCCATCCTCGATGTTGGCGGTGGAAATACCCTTTTAAAACTCTAGGGTACAGGGCGCGCTACTATCAAGTGTCCGAGGTGCCACGTACCGGGCGTCTGCAAAAAAAAAATACAGCTCGGCAGCAAGCACTGTGTTGTTTCCAGCCGAGATGGACACCGGGCACAGACCTGACGTGGAGTACCAGGCTCTGAGGCTGCTGCCTCACTGAATCCCAAACTTCTTGAGGGTCCCTGCATTTCCCGGGAGACGTAAAACAGCAGCGAAAGCCAAAAAGGCTCCCTAAGCTTGCAAAATCCATGAACAGCGCTGAATTGCAAACTCATATTGGAGACACGTCAATGATAATAAAGGAAATGTTCACAAAAGCTAAGGATGCGTACTAAAATGCGCATCATCCTAATTTTTCCAAAACGTCTCTTGAGAGATTCTGGAGGACGATGACTTCGTCTTCCTCTGTCATTGACACCTTTATTGTAACGAATACGCAATTTCTTCTGTCATTAGTGACCACTTCAAAGGTGTATTCACAAGGGACAATGGTTGATTCCCTCATCTTCAAGAACACCTCACATCCCATGCCTGATGTTGTTTCCGAGCACGGCCTGTTTAACTTGATACAAAATGTTGGTGTTAAAGGGCTCCATGTCCTGACGATATCTAGGAGGGCTTTCTAAAACGTTATGTTGAATGGAGCTGCAAGTACTCGTTTGTCTTGTTGGAAGATCGCTTCAGGATGGTATATTGTCGGATGACTACAGAACATCTAGAATGAAACCGTTGCAGAGGTTAGAAGACGCATGGGATATTACCGCCATATTTCTCCGATTTCAACAACGAGGAAAATAATTGAACACATAATTCAAATGCATATAATTACTTTTTGAGATGAATTAATGCTCTTGAGGAACACTCAGCAAGCTTTCTGGCACGGTTTTTCAACCGCTACTCAAGTAGTTCAAATATGAAAATGTAGTTAAGAATAAGAAGTAAACTGACGGTATACTTATGAGTTTCAGCAAAGCATTTTACATGGTTTCCTTCATCAAACTGCTTGATACAATTTTGGATTTATACATAAAATTGATCAGCTATAAAAGGGACGCAGGCCTATCGAACCGACGTCAATTCGTTGCGTATAACAAGTCTTCTATACCTATGTACTTCCTGTTGATTCTGTGGTTCCCTAGAGATCCGTCGTTGGCTCCCCCTTATTTCTGTAGTTTATATATGACATGGATAGGAAACTCGCTAAAGTTAAACTTTTGTGGAGATTGCTGAAAAAAATGAATTCCGCTCATGATTTTACTATATTAAATGAGGAAATGGCAACAATTCTTGCTTGGTGAGAACAATGGCAAGTGGCAACTTAACTATACGACTAAATCGTCATCATTGGAAGGCCGTTGAAAAAAAAAAGCTTTTGTCCTTGTCTTATTGGGCTAAAAATTTTATTTACAAACTAATGCACTGCAAGTACCTTGGAGTATATATAACAACAATATGTCTTGCACAATACATATAGATATTGTCACGGCCATATGTGATCGCAGATTGGTTTTCTGACGGCGCTCGTTAATGTTCTCCATATCAGCGGTTCGCGTTTTTGGCATATAACACCGTGATTCATGGTACTTTAGAATATGCGGCAGTCGCATATGAGCCATTCACGAAACAACGATTATATAAAGAATTCAAAAGAAAGATGTTAGATGTAGTTATAGGTATTATGGTCATACTTCAATCATTGAACTGCTAAGGCAAAATGAACTGCCCTATGTGGCAGGTAGAAACCACATACAATTCGTTTTACAACTTTTAAACGGCCTATAAGTCTCGCTTCTAATCACATTTCAAGCAGGTTACTGTACAAGATGTAAGCACTCTCTATTGATTGTCCTGCTCACACCACGCAACGAATGATTTAAATATTGTTATTGCCTAGAACAACATTGGACTGGAATATCCTTTCAGAACAAACCGTAACACACATGATTCTCTAACAAGTTTTCAAATTACTTTTTTTGTGTCTTTGGCCCTGCGTTTTTTTTTTCACGCTAATTTTTTGTTCTACGTTGTGCACGATTAGGCTCGTAAGACCTTATTACACTATTTGCACATATCTGCAAGGATCTTATATGAGATCACAGTATGAACGAATAATTAGTATAAATAAATAATTTGCCTCTAATTTAGTTCATATGAGTAGCACCAAGTAGTTGGTTTGTAGGGCAGAAGGTAAGAGAAATTGGTAGCAAGGCGTGGCCTGGCGACAAAGTGAAATCTGCGTCGAGTTGTAATGATCGGTAGTGCACACTCTAGCCTGCGTCTACCGAGCCACAATTTCACGTTTTTATGTATTTTAATGTGTTTTTGTTTCTAATTAAAAGACAGCAAAACATCATCGCACCTTTTTCCCCTTATAATTTGCAGACTACCGAAAAAATTAGGGAAGGTACGCGTCCAACCAATCAATGTAAACAGCATAACTTGTCATATTCGCTGCCGAAAACCATCGCCGCGGACCTCTCCGGTTGGGGAGGAATCCGTACAATAAAATATAATTTAAAAAACGCTTTATAATAAAAGAAATATTGAGAAACGTTGGTGCTTTTGTTGTCCTTTTAGTTCTTCCGTTCGTGTTTTGTACGCCGGGCTTTCCGCATGATATATCCTCACCAACTTCTTACCTATATTTGCTAAATATTCTGTTGTCGGCCTTGTCATGCCGTTTGAAGCATTGCGAAAGATCCATACTACTCCCAGCATCGAATAAGGACTACTTGCTAAATTTTCGTCACAGAGTGTCTTTGACAATGATACAGCTGCACGCTATCAGTCATCATTCTCCGCCGTATGCGGGCGCTTCTATGCGGGCGCTTCTACAGTACAGTAAACGGGACGCAGTGCTTTGCGAGGGGTTCAAGGGACTTGTGAGCGGGTAAGTTCGACTTTTCATTATAGGAAAAGAGGAGTGGCAAACATTTCAGGCGAAGCTCCGAATCATTGATTACTGACTACGGCACAAAAATAGAAACGTTTGCTAGGCGGAAGTGATAAGAAAATTCTTCCATTAGTCTATGCCTGTTAGACTTTCAGATACAATGGAATGTGCAGGCAATCAGTTGCTCGTGAGGCGCGCGATGAATTCTTCAAGCACGCTGCCTTTGTGATTCTCCATCTTTGAGTACTTCCTACAGGAGCGCAAAGTAAATTCTTTTCAGTTATCGTTTTTTTTTACAACAGTTTTATTTTCGGCTGTCGTTACAAGGGCCGCGTTGATTAAATAGAAGTGAGTACTGGCTGGGCGACGACGTCCGGGATACATAGTTAATCTTCGCAGCTCTTTTCTGCCACACGTTTGCGCTTTATATTCAAGAAAGCCAAGTTTATGAGTTGAGATGTGACATCTGCTGAGTGTAGATTCAGCAAGAGTAACTTAATTTCCTTGACATGCCTAGGATAAAATGAGTTGACCGGAAAGCCACTGTCCTAGCTCAATGCAGCTTCGACCAATGATCAGAACAATACATTGCGTGATCCACATTATTAATTCGTGCTTTAAAGTGAAGGTGACTTCCTTCTGGGTATAATATTTGCGTATTTTTTCGTGAAGCAACCGCTACAGACGAGAGACGAAGCTTTTCACCTTCGTAATAACTACCTCATCTTCTGAAAGTTTACTTCTAAGGGCGCAGCTGATGTTGAACGAAATAAACACGGGCGAGTGAGAAAAGTAGAAGTTCTTGTACGTCAAAGTCCGAATGTTCTCTCAATAATAAAACGTGTTACTTGGTGCTTGTCATCAAGTTCAAAGATGTGAAAAAAGAATTTTGTTGGCAAGATAGTCAAGACCGAAAAAAATTATTCTTTTCGGTAAGAAAAAGGTCGCCTACAGGTAAGGAAGCCAGGAAAGCCGCAAAAGTACGCTCTCATAAACGCTAATATCTTATAACTTGCCTCTAGAAACTCTTGTATCGGGAGAATGACGCTTGTCTCTTGCTGGATATTCACGACTTCAATAAATAACCGCTCTCTTGCTCCACGTTATTTCACTTTGTCTTTCTGGCAGCGCTAAAGTTCTAAGAGATACCTACGAGAGCGAAAGCGCACCTCAAAATTTTATTAATTAAAGTTGGAAACGAAGGTGTTCAGCGCTTATTATCCTAATAACCTCCACTATTCTAGGTGTAAATGCACTTTTATCTATCACATGCGCCACGAAATATACACATGGAACAAGGTAGATTTTCCTTTCGCTCATTGCTGACACCTGCGCGCTGGTTCCGCTAGAGGGGCCATATCATAAGCTCTTAGTCAATACCGGCTTAAAACAACGCATATAACGCGGAAAGCAGATAAAATTTTCGACGCTTACAGTTGGTTCACTGGAAATGGCCTATAGCGTATGAGGCCTATTTTATGGGGCTCTTGCATATGCGGCCCGCCTTTAAGCGGCCCAGAGAAGAACCGCTTGGAAGACCGCACGCATGACACCAAATTTTTATGCGGTATTTTAGATGAATTCTGTCCGACTTAGGAAGTGGCTCAAATATTACGCGGCTCAAAATTATGCGGCCCAATGGCTATTTTTTAATGAAAAAATAGTGTATTTATGCACAGCGCGCCACCCATGAGTGGTTTTGCCCACTGTTTCATGCACATAGCATAGAACAACATTATATGAAATTGATAACACCACAGCGCGTGCGCAAGTATGACAACGTAAATCACACAGACATGGAAACACTGGGAATGGAACCCGGGCACACCGCGTGAGAACCAAACGCGCTAACCACTGCACCACATCGCTACGCTGGCGCAGAGGACTGGCATAGCTATTTGTATTGTACTGAAGAAGAACGAGCAGTACGCACTGCTTCAAAAAAGACGACGACGACGAGTTGGTCGAAGCCGTGTGCCTGTGTTGCCTGCGCTGTGTAACCTCTCGCTGCAGTGCTCTACGCTCTAATTAATTAAACTAGAGTGCCTTTCTACATTTGGTGGAGGTGCTGGGTACTTTACCGGCGTGGAACTCCGCAACCGGACGCTCCCTGCCGTTTCTGCCATGCCTGCGGACGCCGAGCAGCCCGATCCTCCCCAGGCATCGCCTGTTGTCTGCTCCGGTGGTCTAAGCCACCGCGATCCTCCTGTCTTCAGTGGCGCCGACGATCATGACGTCGAGGATTGGCTCTCCTCATGCGCCCGAGTAAGTGCGCATAACAAATGGGATGACAAGGATAAACTGACTAACGTCATCTTCTAACTTTCCGGAGTCGCTCATCTCTGGTTCCGGAATCATGAATCCGACCTTACCACCTGGACTGCTTTTACTAATTATTTCAAAGAGGTCTTCGGTCGCCCTGCTGTGCGAAAGCTTCGTGCGGAACAACGCTTGCGTGGTCGCGCTCAGCAAAAGGGTGAAAACTTCACCAGCTACATTGAAGATGTCGTTGACCTTTGTCGGCGCATTAACCCCACTATGCCAGAAAGCGAAAAGATAAAGAATGGCATGAAAGGAATCGAAGATGATGCCTTCCAGATGCTCTTGGGGAAAAATCCTCGAACGGTTGACGAGGTGATCACCCTGTGCCAGACCTACGACGAGCTCCGCAAACAACGCCTCACTACTCGCCGAGCTGCCGCGCCGGACGACACGATTTCGGCCCTCACCGACAGTTTCAATGCTGCTCCCGCCCACTCAGCGTTCATCGACCAAGACAAACAATTTGTTCGAGAGGAAGTCGCGCGTCAACTGTCCCTTTTGCCTGCTACCCGGTCGTCTGAGTCCTCCTTGTCTCCGGAACTACGTCGGGTCATACACGAACAAGTGCGTGACGCACTACCTCTCGCTCATCAGCCCCCTCCAGCGCCGGTTTCGCTCACGTACGCTGCCGTCGTTGCCAGTCCAAGACCTCCGCCTGCAGTTTCGCACTACACGCCTACAATCGGCTTCTACGCGTCGCCTTCTGCAGCTGCAAACTACGTGCCCAGAAGCGACTTCTGCGCGCCTCCGCAGCCCCTACGCCCGGCTCAGCATTGTGCACCCCAGCCTGGGCCCCCTGTTCACAATCCGTGGCGTACCCAGGACAATCGGCCCATCTGCTACGCGTGCGGCTTTGCTGGCCACGTGGCACGATTTTGCCGCCGGCGGGGTTGGTACCCTCCCGATACTGCGAGACCACAAGGGAATGCCCCTGACTCCCAGTCCCGCTATGTTCCACCTGTTCCGCACTTCGCTTCCTCGTCTCCTGCTCCTCGAAGTTTCACCACTCGTCGGTCTCCCTCTCCCCGTCGACGTTCCCTGACCCCCCTTGTCCGCCGCCTCCCCCCTCCCCCCCCCCCCCCCCCGCTGTGGAGGACAACTAAAAGGCGCAGTTCCGGAGGCAAGAACTGCGATCTCATCGAACTGCTCAAGCCCTCGCTTATTCCCTGCGAACGTCATTGAAGTTTATGCGGACGGTATCGCTGTTCACGCGCTTGTCGACACCGGTGCCGCGGTGTCAGTGATTGCCGACCAGCTTCGCCGTACGCTCCGAAAGGTCGGGACGCCGTTTTCCGCTTTTTCGCTACGTACAGCATGCTCTGAGGCAATTGAGCCTGTAGGAACTTGCACCGTCCGTGTCGCCATACAAGACAGTTTATATCACATTGAGTTTGTTGTTCTTCCCCGCTGCTCTCATGCCATCATTCTAGGATGGGACTTCCTGTCTTTTCATCGCGCAGTTATTGATTGTGCCCGTGCAGAACTTGCGCTGACTCCATTTTGCGGAAGTCTTTCTGAAGCTTTGCCTCTTTCTTCTGCTAGAGTGTTCGTCGCCGCCGACACCGATATCCCTGCTTTCTCTTCCGCCCTTGTGCCCGTTTCGTGTGCTGCTTTCTGCGATACCACAGTTCTCTTCACGCCGTCGAAACTTGCTGCACGCCGTGATCCCTTCTTGCTTCCCTTCGCCATCCATTCCCATTCGCCAGAGCTCCAGCGCACTTTACGTTACGAATCCATTTTCGTGTCCATCAAGCCTACGACATGGCGAGTGCCTCGGGTCTGCTGACGAATTTGAGACGAACTTTCTCTACGATGTGCCTGATGACTCGACTCCTCTTCAGGTTGATGCCATGGCTCTTCCTGTCTCTGCGTCTGAGCCTGCATGTGACAGAACGTTTGCTCGGTGTATTGATCCGCAGCTCACTCCGAGTCAGCGCGCGCATATCGTCGACCTCCTTACCCGATTTCGCACTTCTTGTGACCTCCAACAACGATGTTTAGGGCGTACAGCTACAGTCGTTCATCACATCGACACCGGTAGCCATGTCCCACTACGGTAGCGTCCATACCGTGTGTCCGCGACGGAGCGCCGTGTCATCGACGAGCACGTAGGCGACATGCTTCAAAGCGGCGTGATACAACCTTCCCACAGTCCATCGGTCTCTCCAGTAGTGCTGGTGAAAAAGAAAGATGGGACAATTTGTTTTTGTGTGGACTATCGACACCTGAACAAGATAACCCGGAAAGATGTCTATCCTCTCCCCCGTATCGACGACGCACTAGACTGCCTCCAAGGCGCTGAATTCTTTTCGTCCTTAGACTTCCTTAGACTTACGATCTGATTACTGGCAAGTCCCGGTGGCTAAGTCAGATCGCCCGAAAACGGCATTCGTTACGCCTGACGGCTTATATGAAGTTACCGTGATGCCCTTTGGCCTGTGCAATGCGCCTGCCACATTTGAAAGAATGATGGAGAACATCCTCCGCGGCCTCAAATGGCAGACATGCCTTTGTTATCTCGATGAAATTGTCATCTTTTCCCGGACTTTTCTTCTCACCTGCTCCGACTCGAACGCGTTCTCACTTGCCTCGCCGATGCTGGACTCCAGCTCAACATCAAGAAGTGTCGCTTCGCCGCCCGACAGCTAGTCATCCTTGGCCACGTTGTTTCGAAAGATGGTGTGCTTCCATGTCCTACCAAACTCCAAGCAGTCGCCGAATTCGCGCTATCAAAGACCACCAAAGAACTCCACAGCTTCATCGGATTGTGCTCATACTTTCGCCGTTTCATCCGCAACTTCGCCACCATAATAGCTCCTTTGACGCAGCTTCTCGCGGGTAACCACAACCTCTCGGGCTGGTCGCCACTTTGCGATGCCGCATTCACGACGCTGCGTCGTCTTCTAACCTCACCCTCGATTGTCCGTCATCAGCGCACCGACAGAAATTCACACGGATGCTAGTGGTGTCGGCATTGGCGCTGTTCTTCCGCAACGAAAGACTGGTTTCGATGAATACGTCGTTGCTTACGCCAGCCGCGCTCTAACGAAAGCGGAAGCCAACTATTCCGTTACAGAAAAAGAATGCTTGGCTATCACTTGGGTCATAACTAAATTCCGCCCTTACCTCTACGGCCCGCCCATTCGACGTAATAACTGACCATCATGCCCTCTGCTGGCTGTCGTCCTTAAGAGACCCTTCAGGTCGACTCGCTCGATGGGCGCTCCGCCTCCAAGACTACGACATTCGAGTGCTGTACCGCTCTGGCCGTAAACAGACGGACGCGGATGCCCTGTCCCGCTCCCCTGTTTCAGGCCAGCCCAATTATTCGAAGGTACCAATATGCGAGTCCTCCCTCACCGCCACGGACATGCTTTCGGAGCAGCAGAAGGATCGATGGATTGTCTCTATGCTGGCTTTTCTGTCCAACCCATCAGCGCCTTCTTCTTACCGTACACTGCGTCGCCAAGCACACCACTTCGCTGTTCGTGACAGACTCCTTTACCGCCGTAACTACCTCTTGGACGGCCGCAAATGGTTGCTTGTGGTCCCACGGCATCTACGTTCAGACATATGTGCAGCGTTTTACGATGACCCGCAATGCGCGCATGCAGGAGTACTAAAACCGTACGCGCGCCTGCGACTCCGTTATTACTGGCGCGGAATGTGCCGATTCGTCCGCCGATATGTGCGCTCCTGCCTCACTTGCCAACGCCGCAAGAATACCCCTTGTTCCTCAGCTGCCCCATTGCAAGCCTTGCCTTGCCCAGGACGCGCCTTTAACCGCGTCGGAGTTGATCTTTACGGGCCCCTGCCGAGTACTTCAGACGGTAACCGCTGGGTGATTGTGGCAATAGACCATCTAACGCGTTACGCGGAAACTTCGCCTCTACCCAGCGCATCTGCGCGTGATGTTGCATTATTCCTTCTGCGTAACATCATACTTCGCCATGGAGCCCCCAGAGAATTGCTCAGCGACAGAGGCCGTGTGTTTCTCTCTGAGGTTATAGAAGCCCTACTCAAAGAATGCCACGTAATTCACCGCACCACTACTGCATACCACCCGCAGACTAATTGGATGACTGAGCGCTTTAACCGTACTCTTGGCGACATGTTATCCATGTACGTCGCATCTGACCACACCAATTGGGACCGCGTTCTACCATTCGTGACGTATGCTTACAACACCACCACACAGACCACTACGGGATTTTCCCCGTTCTTTCTTCTTTACGGACGTGAGCCTTCCTGCACAATGGATACTATCCTCCCGTATCGCCCTTACACAACGGAGTCTACTGCCCTGTCCGAAGCTGCTGCACACGCGGAAGAGCGCCGACAGCTCGCCCGCACATTTACTGCGGACGACCAGCAGCGACAGAAGCACCGTTGGGATAGTTCCGCCTCTCCTGCACCCTATGCTCCTGACTCACTAGTCTGGCTTTGGGTTCCCGCCACCAGCCCTGGACTTTCAGCGAAACTCGTTTCCAAGTCCCAGGGTCCCTACCGTGTGGTCAGTCAAACGTCTCCTGTGAACTGCATGATAGAACCCCTTGAGCCACCTTCGGATAAGCGCCGCCGAGGGCGCGAAATCGTGCACGTTCAGCGGCTAAAGCCTTATTTCGACCCCCCTGTGCTCTCCTGTCCGTAGGTGGCCGGGACGGCTCCTTTTCTCCGGGGAGATAATTGTACTGAAGAAGAACGAGCAGTACGCACTGCTTCGAGACAGACGACGACGAGTTCGTCGAAGCCGTGTGCCTGTGTTGCCTGCGCTGTGTAACCTCTCGCTGCAGTGCTCTACGCTCTAATTAATTAAACTAGTGTGCCTCTCTACAATATATATTTGTGCTTCCAAGGTTCTTCTTTTATGTCGATCGTTCACCGCCGGCGATGGTGCGTGGTATACATATAGTTTGTGTACCTGTTACCGATGCTTAGGTGGTTGGCGATAGCGAAGATGTATTTAAATGAGTAGCAGTATACGAATGGCGCTTCCAACAGCTGTCATGTGGGGTGAAAAGGCTAAACAGGCTAAGATTACTGAGCATGGGAACTGTGCGAAAACAAAAACAGCTACGCCAGGCGAATGTTGTTCTTCAATGCTTTGTCTTTATTCGCTCTGCTGCGGATTGTTCGCTGCAGTCGCTGTTTAACCGGGAACTCGGATTTGTCTGAGAAACTTTCAACCTCGTTCACAAGGTTCAAATAAAACTGATCCGACGCTAACATGCACACCTGCAACTTCATTTAGGTGCGCTTGCTTCAACGTTGCGCTGTTGCGCTGCCTCGACGGTATAACGACAATACGGCTCCGCTATTCTGAGACATCAAATAAGCGGGAAAGATTTTGCCGGCACGTCTAAGCTTGTTGAACAGAAAAATATTTCCATTCTCCTCCGCTCGCCTCAACAGCGATGTCCTGTCCGAAAGACTGACATATATAGGCTTTGTAAGTATCAAGAAGAATGCTCTCGAACCGATCCTATTATGCTCCTCCGTTGTAGTTGATGATTCAGCGTTTATTTTGAAGCAGCAATTCGCGTAGGTATCTCCGCCCATGAGCCTACCGTAAATGCATTGCAAATATCGGAAGCTTCACTGCTTTGCACAAGCTAGCTTGTTTTCAGCTCTTCACCTGCCAGGCGCATGCGCGTGACGTTGCAACTAGCTACCGTGGCCATACCTGCAGTGCCGCTGAGGTTAAAGGAATGAAGGGAGGAAACAAATTGAGGCGTGGTTAAAGAATTTATAATGTGGGACTAAGCTTCCCGAAACTGCTGTGGATTACGAGGCATGCCGTAATGGGGAGCTATGGATTAATTCTGGCCACCTGCAGTTATTCAACGCGCACCGAAAGAATGACACAAGCGTTCTTGCGTTTCTGTCGGAATGCAACAGGCGCGGCCAAAACGCTAAAGTCACCTTGTTACCGCAGTGACTGTCGTTTAGAGAACGAATCAGCAGTTTGAAAATTTAATATAATCAGGCGAGATTTTGCTGCTATGTCGAAACTCACAACAACTTCATTCCTAGCCTTGCAAGTCGACGGCTTCGAAGCATAATTAACCTGGAATAAGCGCGATTTCCCCATTGTACCTTGCGCTACCTTTGTATGATCAGCACCAACGCAATGAGCAGTTCCTGCTATCTGGAATGCAAGCAATTCTCCGGGCGGAAGACGAGCCGTTAATTAACATAACTAATTGTAGTTGTGTCCATAAAAAACGAATAAAAACAATAAAAGAAAACGTGCACACTGTATTGAAGTGCACGCGCTGTATTAGGCGGGCACGACGCTATTGTGCGAAGTGTCAGGCAAAGTGAGGTGTGCCATGAAGTGGTTGCAAGCAGGCGAGATGAACTGCAAGCTTGCATGCCTAATTATTTCGAAGGTGAGATTGAATTCGGATTGAGGTATTGTCTATATCGTTATATCAGCTGCGCCCTATATGCAAGCTTATTAAAAGCGTAAGTTTTTCTCCTACGACCTGAAGTATGCTTTTGCGGAATGCCTATTTCATCTGAGTACGCGATCTGAAAGCATGCTGTACATTCATGCACACACGTTGATGCAGACATAGACACAGAACGTATTTTTCATTGGATAACTATTTACTTACAATGCAACAAAGTGCCCAGCATATTTCGCGGTAGGTTTTTAACATAGAATAAGGACTTATATACCTCGCTCTCAGACTATATAATAAGACATACATTTTTTGCTCGAGAAGTCTCCAGCTTCGATGAAAAAGGCGGCTTCATGTCGAAGAGTTCAGGCAAAATTGAAGGAAACGCGGATTGTATGGCCGACCAGTGGTTTAAACGGCGGCTGCGATTGTGCGGGTGTTGGGCCACATCGATTGGATACCAATAAAAGCATGTTGCTATGGCTTTAAAAATGGCAGTACTTTCTTCATTTAGGAATGTATGCTAAGCACTCCTAATTGCGTTGAAAGGTTATAAAACATTTTCTCTTAATAGCACAAAAATGTTCACTTATTAGGCTCTTTTGTACAAAATGTAGTTGCTGCACGGCCCTTCAAAATATACCACCGAGAGACCTTCGAAGGTGATCATCCAAGCAGGTGAAGAGCTTCCTTACCACGTTGAATGCTCCGTGGATAAAAAAATTAGACGCATGTACTACAGTGGCTGGACTGCACTCACTGCGCGCGTAACGCGAGCGGAGAGTCCAGTCAAGCCGTGGTACTACCAACACTCTGAAGAAGCTTAAAGACAAATGTTTTCGTGACGCAATCAATGATGTCATTTTATTTCGTTCTAGGTTATTAATACGGACTGCCCGATTGGAATCACAACCGATCGCGCATACCGCACTGAAAGAGCTATTAACCAATTGCTTCTGGGAGTAATTGCCAGCGCAGGAGTCGAAGATACTTGATGACGTTTCGCTTCGCGGCTCTTCACTTCCTCATCTGGTTCATTCGATCATGCCCTTACGTACCTCTCGCGGTGTCGAGCATGAAGGAAAGGAAAAACTGAGGAGGGAGCGAGGGGAGGCGATGTTTAGCTGCGGCACCGAATGCATATTTATGTAAAAACGTTGCGAGGGGAGAAGGTGGTAAAGACTTCGACGCTGCTCGACGAGTGTCCCGTTCTGATCTCGTCGAAAACCTCAGAGCCACCACCAGAGGGACCGGCAACAGTCACCAACGCCGCGCGCGTTCGGTGCTATTGCGGGCAAAACGCCGATGGCGTCGAGAACAGTTCTGCGTGTTGCAGGTGCTGCTGCATGTCCAAGTTTATACAGCTGATAAAACTACCATCCTTACTCCGTATAGCTCTCTACTAATTTGCTATCGCTATTGATGCTTCACCTTTTGGGTGAAACGGCGACATTTTTAGCGCGAGCTACACTGGCCGAGGTTGAGCAGTTTCGCGTGGCTCCTGGAGAGCCGTGTTGCGCATGCGCCAGGAGCAGTGACGTCACACGGCGCAGAGCTGGTGCACCAGGCTTTTGCCCGGCGTTTGCCCTGAGCGTTTGCCAGTGTGGCATAGCCATGGTGAAGGAGAGTGAAATTGCTGCTCAGCGGCGCAGAAGAGCGGAGAAGCTTAACTCATCAGATCCCGAAGTTGTTGCCTGGCAATTAACGGCTGAGTGTAGGAACAACGAGCGGAAGAAGGCTAAACGTGCTGCGGAGACACCGGAGCAAAAGGAGGAACGTCTAGCAAAGCGGCGTTGCCAGGAGGCTGAGCGACCTGCCCGACCATCTCAGCCGCAGCAACAACAAGACGGCAGTGAACTGTGTGTGGTGGCTGGTGACTTCATTCGTGCTTCAGACTCTCTTGTTGTTCCTTTGAAGGACACATTTAACCTGGACTTAGCCAGTGTTCCAACTGTACAGACGACCCAATGGGGAACCACCACTGATCTTGTGTATCACAGACAGATAATCAATTCAAAATACTTCGCTGGGGCCATGGAGACGGCAGCGTGTTTACTGACCACCGAGCCGTCTTTGTGGCAATAGAGAAGCAACCAGACGTTGAGCAAAAGAAATATAAATGTACACGTGTAACATAATGCGTACACCATGTGTGTGTCATTGAAGCAACAGTAAGCATAATAATCAAGGTAATCCTAGACAACCAGGAAATCTAAGAACAACGAACTGAACCTTCGCTCACGATACGTAAATCCTGGCATAGCCGAGCTAAGCCACTGCAATTTTTTTTCTTTCCTCCATGGGGTCGTGTCTTTCTGACACGTATACGACATCGCTCTACCAACTCTTGTTCTCTAAGTACCGTCCTTAGCGGAATTTTATAGCCCCGTTGCAGGTATCCCCAATCGTCGACAAGCCACTGCAAGCTAAGCAATGGGAAGCGCACCAATTTGGATTCGCCGGCACCACTCTTCAAGCACCACTCTCCCCCTAATGTCGACTTTGACTGCACAGGCCTGGCCCACCACAACTATCTGCGTTTCTGCGCGCTCCATTCGATAAGTGAAACCTGTCCTGGTAGGCGATGCTATTGACTTTAAAACCAAACAGAAGACACCACTTACAAAGAATGAGAGCGTTTGACTGGAGTGTTCAAACAATGTTGCGGGTCACAATCCGCGCTTCAGACGGCGGGTAACTTGACGTGTGAAGATTAGAATAAAATCAGTACGGTTCATGTATCATATGGTGGTAAAATGTATACATATGCGTATGTTTTTATATTTAAGTCACCCTAGCATTACCACAGATGGTGGATTCTACATAGCAGCGTGATTCTTAGAATCTTGAGCTTACATTTCAATTTCGGAGCTACCGTTCTTGAAGTTCGCACGTCAACATTGCGCCTGCTCTACTTCAATTTACTGCAAAGTAAATTTTCGTTTGGTGAAATACGATCCTTTTAGAGCATACATCGCGAAGGAGACTTGTAATTTACTTCCCAATCCGGAACACAAGTTTCCGGTGACAATCTTGAAGCCGGTAAACCATGACGAATAACAATAGCCAAGTTTCTATGTATTTTTTTTTTATGTTCGGCCTCCCTGTGCTACTTCATCTCAAGTTCTTCGATGGACTTGCCAGACCCGAGAGAGAAGAGCTTGAACGGACATGAAAGAAAATCGAAGGCCAGCGTCATCGGTGAAAGAGGGGATTGCAGACGGCGCCTGTTGGGGCTCTAGTGTGTCCCTTGCCAAGTCAGGGCCAGTCTCGAGTGCGCGCCTGGCGAAGTTCCGAATTTCCTACGTTCTAGCATTCATCCGCAAATAATCAATATGTCAACTGTACTGAAACGACTCATATTCTGAAGTTCTCAAAAGTATTCTCACAAAGTTGCTTTTTATGCTATAAAGACCTATTTTATTAACTCCCGTGTGAATAAACGTATTTAGGTGCTGAATATGTTTTGTTAATCTTCATTCTACCGGTCTACAGACTACAACATACATGGAACAACCAGTAAACTGCCCACTAAACTCTTCATAAAAGGAATTTGGGTAGAAATAAAAATAATTTCTGAGTAGAACACATTGCCTATAAGCAACAGTAATGCTCATTCTAGGCGAAATTAATATGAAGAATGGATGACGTTGCACATGTTGATACTTTTTGTACTTTACCTCTAATTATCATTGCTTCAGGCCCGAATATTTCTGCGCTCCACCCTTCTTTAGTTCTCATGATATACATTCTGTATCTTACGCAAGTAGACTGAGCCTGGCTGTACCTAATTATATAATTCATATCCTGAATTATCTTGATCACTTCAATAAAAATAATATTCTATGAGTCATAAAGCATTGCTATATTTAGGGCCTGACTATCAGCCCATAGCAAGCTGTAGCGTTTCTCTGACGTTGCTCAGACGGTGTTCTAAGAAAACGTGGGCGCGAGTTGTAAAAATTGGTGTGGTTAACCTTGTTTGCTTAACCCTGGTTGATAGCGAAAGCTTCACTCCCTGGCTAGACCCATTGGCGAGCTGTGGCCGAAGTGTGGTTTCGCAATGATATACAGACATGTTTGCAATGAATACAGAGTTTATTCATCATTTTTTTATGCCTATGGAGACACTACGGTGATCAGTGAAGTAGTGAGACTTGGTTGCAATTCGCAGCCGGGCCCAACTCTACTCGGGCAACGGTGGCAATGTCTCCTTTCAGCGGTCGGTAAAGGCCTAAATATAGTTCGACGTAGCGTGAACGCGCGCATACGTTATGTCACGTTGGCGAGAACAACAGCGGCTGTAGTTCAACCGATGGTTCGACGTACTGGCGCCGCCAACCTAACCGGACCCGCGGCCAATGCGCTCCGACGCGCCCGGCGTCTGATGACGCCCGCCCGCCCGCCCGCCCGCCCGCCCGCCCGCACGCACGCACGCACACACACACACACACACACACACACACACACACACACACACACACACACACACACACACACACACACACACACACACACACACACACACGCACACGCACTCGCACACACCGTTAAAGTCGGACTATAAACGCCCCTTAACACTCTCTTCTGGTTTGACGTCTAGCTCTCAAGGTGAAAACTGTTGAGTCGCCGACGGCTGCCCGAGGTAGCGTAATGAAGCTTTCGCTTCATACAACAAGATTATTAACAAGAAATATCTCGGCAACCTTTTCAACGTAACTAATTTTCTTACAAAATATCCAACAAATAAACGAGCACATGAAAGGGCGAAACATCGCGGTGCGTTATGAAAAAACTTTAACGTTGTGTAAAATTAAGCAATATTCAATGACGCATGGGCGGAAAAACATATTTGGTCATTTCTACTCAGTGTCCGGGAACGCCATCTAATTGCATTTCAAGAAAGTTGCGTTTCGGGATTGCGTCCAGGCAAAGTTGTAGAATAAGAAGAAATTGTGTAAGGCATAGCGGAACTTGGAATTAATTTCACACATACTGACGAATAACAGCTTACCCATATAAAGCAAAGTACGAAATCATTTTTCCCTGCGAATGGCTCGTTGGGAAGTACTAAGTTGAAAAATAACACCGATACTCTCTAGAAAGCCATGCAGCAAGCGTTGGAGAGAAACGGGACGTCATAGCTTCAAAAAATCAAATTGCTGGAATAATATTTATGACTACAATTTACGTAGTGAAATTTGCTGTTAGGGCCTTGAAACTGGAAAAAAAAATCTTAAAGGGCTTTTTATTCTGTTGACCGTTTTTATATCAGTGATCCGCCGAGCAAGGTGTTTTAGGCCAACAAGATTGACACAACTGTTGATGTTGAACTAACATTTGACCCTCAGGACAACTTTGTTGCCGTGACAGCATCGACTGCCATACAAGATTACGTGGTTTGTAGCACAAGCAAGCAAAGTTTGCTGTGGGAAATTTGATCACCGTGTCGTTCACAGCTCGACGGTAATTATTGCTTCTTTCAAGCACTTCCACACATTTGAATGTACGGCTGTACATGCAGCAAAGAGGAAAGCTTCATTATATTATCGTAGTACCCAGTTGACTAAAACGAGGTACATAAGATAAGGAAGGAGCGGGCAAACATACAAACCACGATGACTATAGACGGTTTCAGTGTTTACAAACAAACCTCGCTTGCCGCTGATTGGTTGCCCCATTGGAACTTCCGACAGGAGAGCTAGAAGCACTTCCGGCTATGTTGTTTGAAGGCATGCGCGACGTGAGGCCGGCGTGTCGATGTTTGCACTGCTTGGTGGAATCTGTGATGAGCTGATTCAACATCGTGAATATTGTCGAGATGACGAGCGACTACTTTAAGGCGCTTATCACCGAAGCAATAGATCTATAACGCCAAAAGCGGATGTTTAGAGGCAGAGACCTGCCCGATACGCTGGACGATGATGTCCAGTGGTTCGCCGGGCTCCAGACACCTTTCCTCAGTTACAACCCCGGAGCAACAAGCGGAGCATCTTAGTGAGGACATGCAATGAACGCAGACTGTTGTCTTCAAGGCAGGTAATGGGACTGCTGAAAACTAGAAAAACTTTATATTAACTTTTTTCTTCTTTATGAGGTTTTACGTGCCAAAACCAGTTGTGATTATGAGGCTCGCCGTAGTGGAGGGTTCCGGATTAATTTTGACCACCTGGGGTTCTTTAACGTGCACTACAGCGCAAGCACACGGGCGTTTTTGCATTTCGCAATGGACCTTTTATTGCTGCAAGATGGAGGATGAAGTGGTAAGCTGAGCATGTGTACATGCAAATGTTTTCTGCTTCATATGCCTTGTTTCTACTTTCCAATATGCATTCACAAATAACTGTACATTCTCAAAAGTCATTTAGTGCAAGAAGCCTAGGTTGACTGAAATGGGACTAACTTAAATGCTCACGAATTTACCTCACTTCTAACAAAATGAAACCTGTGTATGGATTGCGCGATTGCAATACATAATTGGCCTCCGTTAATTCGTAAATGCTTTTAGAATGTGGCTGAAACTTCCTACATGCATGCACGGAAATCGCTAATTTTTCTGCGATTCTGCTCTGCGATACCGACACGAATGCTCACATGCCGCCGCGGTGGCTCAGCGGTTATGGTGCCCGGTTGCTGACCCAAAAGACGCCGTTTAGGCCCCGGACGTCGCATTTCGATCGAGGCGAAATGCTATAGGTCCGCGTACTGTGCAATGTCAGTGCACGTTAAAGAATCACAGGTGGACGATATTATCCAGAGCCCTCCACTGCGGCGTCCGTATAATAGCCTGAGTCGCTTTGGGACGTTAAACATGATAAACCAATGCGCAGATGTACCTAGGTAGTAAAGATGCAGAAGTGCACTTGTGCCTCAGATACGAAAAACATTAAAATAAAACGGCGGCAGCATGGCACCGGCTAAGCAATAATTTTAGCTCATGTTCGTAGCATGGCGACCTACGCCGAGTCAAGAAACTGGACGAGCGGGCAAACTCGGGGCGAGATTCGGGCTGCTCTCACGTGAGTTACGCGACATACGGCCAGAACAATCGTGCAGTATCACTTTTATTATTCAGCATTATGGCAGTCCGGCTACTCCACGTAGTAACGTACCTTGGATGAAGTGAGCAGAGCAAATCTGGGAGCTCTTGGTAGGCTCCCAGATTTGAAAAACACCGTTGACGAGTAAACCTAATGAAAACAGTCGATGCTCCAAGAGCTACTCGCCGTCACGCAACACACTGAATGCCACAAGTCGCACTTATATCGATATACCTGAAAAATAACACAGAATATGCGCAGGACGATCGCGCGAGCGAACAAATACCAGCAAAAACGAGCAAAAGGAACGGCTACCGAAAGTTTCCTAGGGGCGCCGGATGCCGGCGCACAGCGTTGCCAGAGAGCGGTGGCGCTGGATGAAACCGTCTATAGCATGTGCCTGATATTTTTCAAGTACGTTTTTGCGAGCGATTGCAGCTCTCGACATCGTATTCTTTACAGGTGGCTAACAATGTGAGTTACCTCTTTCGACCAGAAACGGGCACGGACGGCCGGGTTGAACACGCAGTTTAAAGCGAAGTGGAGAGAGTGTGAAATGAGAACAGGAGGTACAGGGAGAGAAATAAAGATAAACAGAGAGCGAAACAAATGAAGAAATTGTTTTTACCTATATCTTGTCTGCCCTGCTGGGCACTTCTAAAACCCGGCGAAATGTCAACACTTCATTTTCTTTCTCCTTTTATTGTATACAAAATGTTTAAAAGTTGTATGTGGCAGATAGCACAATGCTAGTCCTTGAACTATATAGATATCTTGAAGAGGCAGGTATCTTTGTGTACCCTTTCCCATTCCCACGGTGTAGGGTAGCCAACCGGACGTCACTCTGGTTAACCTCCCTGCATTCTGCTTTTCTCTTTCCTCCTTCTTTCCTTCAGGCAATACTTCGAAGTGCATTATGAACTAATTATGAAAATTTTGTTATATGTCTATTGAAATAAATAATTCACAGCGTCTAATGCAATTTACCAGTTCTAGCGTGTGCATTCGCAAGGAGTGTCCACTAGAACCAAATTCCCAGGGTGACAGCAGTTTCAAGATAATAATTTTCAAAATGCGCGACCAAGTGCATTGGCGTTGTAGTTACTTTTATGGTTAAATGCACAAAACAACTTTTTTTTTTTAATGTCCAGCGTTTACGGTGTTCCCTAAAGCGAAATTTTAGCGCAGCTGTATTCTTGTTTTCATTCCGCGATATATTGAGGTAAAGAATTTGAGACCGCAATCAACTCACAGACTGGCAGTGGGCCATTGCCGTCAGCGCCTTCGCAGAGCGAGGGGCGGTATGGGAACACTGGCATGATGAGCGGCATCGCAGCCAGCTGTAAAAGAAGACGACGACGAACGCGCGAGCGGTGGCGCGAGCATGTTCGCGCGGTTACGCCGCGAGACGTCGACGCTCAACCCAGGAACTTACGTTTAAGAGCTACGCTCTGAAAAGTGAGTGCAAAAACAGCGCATTTTAACGCGACAGCGTTAAGGGCACCGTGTCGCAGAAAATCCAGTGTCGGCGTCGGTGCCGCGGTTGGCGTCTCGTGAGCAAAAGTTGCCGTATATGTTCTATAGCGTCTATACGGTACTAAAGTTATTCTATCCACAAAGTTCCTCATACCTTGTCTTACATTCTTTACAGAGTTATTCGTCAGAATTTTGAGAATGACAGCGCAGAAAAAAAATGTCATGAAACAAGACACTGACAGCTGCATGCCTTTTATGTTAAATCTTCTTAGACTGAAATATTAAAAGTGCGATATAATACCGGAATATTGGCCCACGCAAGAGGCCGTGTTTCTACCAGAAAGCGCTCGCCTTCATGCGTAGCGTTCGCCGACACCATTTCCCGGTAAACATTATGGTTGCACAAGCTGCAGCCGCCGGGAAGCATGAGAAGCACTCAGTGATCTTCGAATGCTATCGCGTTCCACTCTTAAGCTTAAGCGTCCTCCCGATTTTTCAGCGCGAGTTTAACGGCGCATAACTTAAAAGAGGTGCCATCTTCAGAATTGGATCCAAGTCTATATGGCTGGTATACTAACCGGTTACAATTTATAAACTGCAATGGGCCGTAAAGTAATTACTAGTAAACGTCATTAGAGAAATTTTGTTCAAAATTCGATAACGCTTTCTGATTTTTCGTGGTAGCAATGTCCACCTCTTCGAGTAATCCGGTTCCATGATTAGAATTATGCTATTTCTAACAGGTGATGAAACAACATATTGTATAGTCTGAAAAAGCAACCCGTAGGTTATGTATAAAGGGCGATAACTCGAGGCAGTTTCCTGAATACTTCAACCGCCATTCACCATGGGCCTGTTTTTGAACATACAGTGTATGCCAGCGCGGGCCAAGGTATTTAAAAAAAGCGTTCAGTGGCATTTAAGCTGTAAACAGGATAGAAATGCGTGGGCGTTATATCCTGCCTTCTTGAGGTCCCGGATCCAAGTGTTTACATTGCAAAGGATTGCTCAGGAGCACCACCTCCAGTAACAATCTATATATATATATATATATATATATATATATATATATATATATTGTGAGACGACGCCCGGGACGAAGGCCGAGCTCTTCTATTGTCACACAGCGCGAGACAGCCTACGAACACCAACCCGACCAAATGATTATGATTATGAGGATGGGTATATGCATATGAAGATGATGATGAACTGCACAGTTAGCGCTCACTATATATATATATATATATACATATATATATATATATATATATATATATATATATAACAAGGGAACCGAGGATCCCGATTTTTATTACTCATATCAATCACAATTTCTATCAATCATACCACCGCCTAGGTTTTTGAGTGGTGGCGCGCTGGCTAACACTCCCAGGATGAGTTCCTCCTATAAGGGATAAATACCCCAGAAAGTGGGTGAGAAAACGTCGCCGCGGTAGCTCAATGGTGAGAGCATCCCACGCGTAATGCGAAGACGTGGGTTCCTCTCCACCTGCGGTCAGTTGTTTTTTCATCCATTTTTATTTTGATTAATTTATCATTTTTTATTCACTTAGTAAGTACTTGTAATTCTCTTGGTTGGCCTTGGTTTCATTGTTTGTTGGCTTCTAATGATATATTGTCACGTAGTAGTGACGATGAAGCAAACAGTCGTAAAACTGGGAATGAGGAAACTGATTCTTTATTGGGCGAACCTGTGCCCACAAAGGAAGTTACACTTGAAGCACAACGATAGCGGCGAACACAGTCGACGATCGTCGAAATCTGATCAGCGGCGAAACGCGTCGGCTTTTATACCTGAGTCATCGAAGGTTCCAGATTAATCCCTGATGCCCGCGTGTCTTCCAGAAAGTTCTAGACAATTCGCGTCGCTCATACAATCAGATTACATGGGCGTCGGTGACCACAGACGACGGATAGAAGCATTGATAACGTCCGAGAAGCTTCCAATGCAGGCGCGTCCTGCGCCGAGCGATAACGTTTAACATTTGTCAGCCAATGTTGAAAGCGGCCACCGGTGAAAGATAAACATGTGTACGTGTCAATACCCTCCCCTTAAAAAGCATCGTCCCGATGCTACAAACAAACACGAAAGCGAAAACAAAACCATGCGTAATAAACAAAATAACAAAAAACAATAACAAAGTAACAAAGTACCTAAGTTTTTCAGCGGGCGTAGAAAGGCTTAAGACGCACCACGTGGATGACTTCAGGTCGTGCCCGGCGCCGCTGTGATTGCAAAATGCCGTCTGGCGCGACCTCATAGTCCAGTGCGCCAATACGTCGGGTGATCTTATATGGTCCGAAATAGCGACGTAACAGCTTCTCGCTAAGTCCTCGTCGGCGTATCGGAGTCCAGACCCAAACACGGTCACCGGGCTGGTACTCGACGTAGCGTCGTCGAAGGTTGTAGTGTCGGCTGTCGGTCCTCTGCTTGTTCTTGATGCGCAGTCGGGCGAGCTGTCGACCTTCTTCGGCACGCTGCAAATAGGTGGCAACGTCGAGATTTTCTTCGTCGGTGACGTCCGGTAGCATGGCGTCAAGCGTCGTTGCCGGGTTCCTTCCGTAGACCAGGTTGAACGGCGCCATGTGCGTCGTTTCTTGCACGGCCGTGTTGTATGCGAAGGTCACGTACGGAAGGATGGCATCCCACGTCTTGTGTTCGACGTCGACGTACATTGCCAGCATGTCGGCGATGGTCTTATTTAGGCGCTCGGTGAGGCCATTCGTCTGCGGGTGGTAGGCGGTGGTCCGGCGATGGCTTGTGTGGCTGTATCGTAGGATGGCTTGAGTTAGTTCTGCCGTAAAGGCAGTACCTCTGTCGGTGATGAGGACTTCTGGGGCACCGTGACGCAGGAGGATGTTCTCAACGAAGAATCGGGCTACCTCGGCAGCACTGCCTTTGGGCAAGGCTTTTGTTTCGGCGTAGCGGGTGAGGTAGTCCGTAGCTACGACGATCCATTTATTCCCGGACGTCGACGTCGGAAAAGGCCCCAGTAAGTCCATCCCAATCTGCTGGAACGGTCGGCGAGGTGGCTCGATCGGTTGTAGAAGTCCGGCTGGCCTTGTCGGCGGTGTTTTGCGTCGCTGACAGTCTCGGCATGTCCTTACGTAATGGGCGACGTCGGCAGAGAGGCGAGGCCAGTAGTATTTTTCTTGTATCCTCGCGAGCGTGCGGGAAAAACCGAGGTGTCCAGCCGTTGGGTCGTCATGGAGAGCTTGCAGAACCTCTGGACGCAATGCTGAGGGTACCACGAGGAGGTAGTTGGCTCGGAGAGGCGAGAAGTTCTTCTTTAGGAGAATGTCGTTTTGCAAGAAAAACGACGCCAATCCTCGCCTGAACACCTTCGGCACAGTGACGGTCTTGCCTTCCAGGTAATCTACAAGGTTCCTTATGGCGAATTCCATTGGGAGAACAGGAGCAGAGCGCCGCGCAGTGCGGAGTCGGGCGACAGCGCAGTGAGAGCAGGCACACCCGACCCGCCACTAGAATACGGCGAACATTCGGAGAGTAGGTGGGAGGGGGACGTGTGAGGAGAAATGTACCATGTGACTAAAGCAATCGACGTCCCACCATTCTCTGCAGGAGTGCGGCAAAACACGCGTGATCGTCTTGTAATCTGTCGGGCGTAACCATGTCACTGTTTGCAGCCACGTACTACATACTTTTGTGCAGCGCCGACGCATCCCACAAAGTGTCCGCCTGCGAAGATCATCTGAAACTGCAACTTGAATCTGAAGTTGAGCTCCAGCAGCTTTCGCTGCTGTTACCGTCGAGCGTCTCAAGCACTTCAACAAGGCGACGACGCTTTGCTGCCGCTGTCCCCCGCGCATCCAACGAGAAGCAAGGCGGACTAGAAATGCCAGGATCTGTCGCTAAATCGCTGCGAAGCTAGCTCGTATCACTGACGTCAAAAACAGCGGTACCAAAACACCAACTACGCTTGGCTGCCGCCATTACCGCCGCGCGCGCCGGCTGAAGCAAAATAAAAAGAAATTAGGAGGATATGACGGTTTAAGTCACGTGACTTCCTCCGTACTCCGCTTTTCAAGCGAGAGCAGTCCGGACTGCTCCCGGCTGCTCTCGGCGCAGCGAAACTGCTCTTGTTCTGCCACTGGATGACGGCTCTCCCACTCCTGTTCGACCACTGAAACACGCCGCTTCTGGAACGAGCACTTTCAGCGTGCTTTTGAGTGCTCCTGTTCTCCCAATGGAATTCGCCATTAGTTCCGGGTCGGCTCGCTGTTCGGCGAATTCATCGGCACTGATGGGTCCCAAGAAAGTGTCGTCATCCTGGTCATCCTGTGGCGGCGGTTCGACGGGGGCGCGAGACAAGCAGTCGGCGTCAGAGTGCTTTCGCCCGGACTTGTAAACGACGGTGATGTCGAATGCTTCAAGTCTCAGACTCCATCGTGCGAGGCGACCTGAAGGATCCTTCAAGTTAGCTAGCCAACACAAGGCGTGGTGGTCGCTCACAACTTTGAAGGGCCTGCCATAGAGGTAGGGGCGAAACTTTGATGTAGCCCAGATGATGGCGAGGCACTCCTTTTCTGTTGTGGAATAATTTGATTCCGCCTTCGATAGCGACCGGCTAGCGTAACTTACAACCCTTTCTAGTTCGTCAGTCCTCTGCACAAGCACGGCGCCGAGTCCTACGCTGCTTGCGTCGGTGTGGACTTCGGTATCGGCGTTTTCGTCGAAATGCGCAAGGATGGGCGGCGATTGTAGGCGTCGCTTCAGTTCTTCAAATGCTTCGATTTGCGGCGTCTCCCACTTGAACTCGACGTCGGCCTTCGTGAGGTACGTCAGTGGCTCGGCGATCCGTGAAAAATCCTTGACGAAGCGCCTGTAATAGGCGCACAGGCCAAGAAATCTACGCACTGCCTTCTTGTCGGCGGGCGGAGGAAAGTCAGTGATGGCCGCCGTTTTCTGTGGGTCAGGGCACACTCCAGACTTGTTGATGACATGGCCCAAAAACAAGAGCTCCTCGTATGCGAAGCGGCACTTTTCTGGCTTTAACGTGAGTCCGGAGGTTTTGATTGCTTGAAGAACTGTTTCAAGGCGCCGCAGGTGTTCTTCGAAGCTTGAGGCAAACACAACGACGTCGTCCAAATAGACAAGGCAAGTCTGCCATTTCAAGCCTGCCAGTACTGTATCCATGACGCGTTGGAAAGTCGCAGGTGCCGAGCAAAGACCAAACGGCATGACCTTGAACTGAAACAGTCCGTCTGGTGTTATAAAGGCAGTCTTCTCCCGGTCCCTCTCGTCGACTTCGATTTGCCAGTAGCCGGTTTTGAGGTCCATCGACGAAAAATACTTTGCGTTGTAGAGTCGATCCAAGGCGTCGTCAATCCGTGGGAGGGGGTATACGTCCTTCTTCGTGATCTTGTTGAGGCGACGATAATCGACGCAGAAACGTAGGGTTCCATCCTTCTTCTTCACTAACACCACGGGGGATGCCCACGGACTCTTGGACGGCTGGATGATGTCGTCGCGTAGCATTTCGTCGACTTGGTGCCTTATGGCTTCACGTTCGCGCGCCGAAACTCGGTACGGGCTCTGACGGAGTGGGCGGACATTTTCGTCGGTGATGATGCGGTGCTTGGCGACAGGGGTTTGTCGAACTTTTGATGACGACGAGAAGCAGTCCTTGTATTGCAGGAGCAGAGCTTTTAGTTGTTCTTTCCTATGCCTGGGAAGGTTCTGATTGACGTCGAAAGTTGGTTCAGGTGCTATAGTCGTCGTTGCAGGTGGTGCACTGGAATCCGTGAAGGCGAAAGCACTGCTGGCTTGTACTATTTCGTCGATGTAGGCGACCGTGGTGCCTTTGTTAATGTGCTTGTATTCGGCGCTGAAGTTCGTGAGCATCACCCTTGCTTTCCCTGCACGTAGCTCAGCTATGCCTCTAGCGACGCAAATTTCACGGTCGAGCAGTAACTGATGATCGCCCTCGATGACGCCCTCCATGTCTGCAGGCACTTCGGTACCGACGGAAATCATTACGCTGGAGCGAGGCGGAACGGTGACTTGTCCTTCTAGCACATTCAAGGCATGGTAACTGATGTCTGTATCCGGTGGTATCGCGTTGTGCGTTGAAAGCGTTACCGACTTGGACCTTAAGTCGATGACTGCACCGTGTTGGTTTAGAAAGTCCATGCCTAGGATGACATCCCTGGAGCAGTGCTGCAGGATTACGAAGCTCGCCGGGTAAGTGAGGTTGTTCACAGTGACTCGTGCTGTGCAGATTCCAGCCGGCGTTATTAGGTGGCCTCCCGCTGTACGGATATCGGGTCCTTGCCAGGCAGTCTTCACCTTCTTCAACTTGGCGGCGAACGGGCCACTGAAGACGGAATAGTCGGCTCCAGTGTCGACGAGAGCAGTGACGTGATGACCATCGATTAGCACGTCTAAGTCGGTAGACCGTCGTCTGGCGTTGCGGTTAAGTCGTGGCGTCGGATCACGGCTGCGTCGGCTTGCTCCGCTGTTGCTACGTCGCGTCGGTAGGTCTTCTTTCGGCGGCGAAGTGTTGTCGTTAGGGCTCTTGCCAGGCGGTGTGCTGATACCTCGTCGTGGTGATTCGCGAATCTTCTTCGTCGGCGGCGGAGGATCTTCGGTATTGCGTCGTACAGCAACCGCACCTCCATCGGTTGCTGCCTTTAGTTTCCCGGGTAAGGACTGGGAGATCGGCCCCGAGTGGGACCGGTGTACTGACGGCGATGGGGCGAGGTGTAGCGGCCTGGTGACGGCGAGCGTGAGGGTCGTCGTGGTTGCCACTGAGCTCCGGCGAGGTAGTCGGCGATGTCACGTGGTCGCTCGCCAAGCTGTGGACGTGGCGCGTTGACGGCGAACCCTCGTAGGCCCATCTCGCGGTATGGGCATCGGCGGTAGACATGGCCGGCTTCCCCGCAGTGATAGCAGAGTGGGCGGTGGTCGGGGGCGCGCCAAATGTCCGTTTTTCTCGGGTAGCTGCGCTGGGCGACGGGCGGGCGTGCTGGCTGCGGCGGCGGCGCTGGGCGACGGAATTGCGGCGTTACGGGGCCCTGGCGCGAGCGCGGAGGGGGGCCTTGACGACGGGCGACGGCGGCGTATGTCATCGCTTCCGGCTGGGGTTGCGGCGATTCGGGAAGTCCTAGCGATTGCTGGATTTCCTCCCGCACGATATCGGCGATGGAAGCAACTTGAGGCTGCGACGACGGTAGCAACTTCCGCAGCTCTTCGCGTACTATCGCCCTGATGGTGTCTCGTAGGTCGTCGGAAAGTCCTTGGACTTCGGCGTAGTGTGGCGTCGAACGGCGATTGTATTGCCGGTTGCGCATGTCCAGTGCTTTCTCGATCGTCGTAGCCTCCGAGAGAAAGTCTTGGACTGTTGTTGGTGGATTCCGTACCAGCCCGGCGAATAGCTCCTGCTTAACTCCCCGCATGAGCAAGCGAACTTTCTTGTCTTCGGGCATAGCTGGATCGGCGTGCCGGAACAATCGAGTCATTTCTTCAGTGTACATACCGATGCCCTCATTCGGGAGCTGTACACGGTTTTCCAGCAAGGCTGCAGCTCTTTCTTTACGGACGACGCTCGTGAAGTTGTCCAGGAAGGCGGCTCGGAAGAGGTCCCAGGTTGTTAGTGAACGTTCCCTATTCTCGAACCAGGTTCTGGCGCCATCTTCAAGAGAGAAGTAAACATGGCGCAGCTTTTCGTCGCAGTCCCACTTGTTTAACGTAGCGACCCGGTCGTATGCCTCCAGCCAGCTTTCAGCGTCTTCACATGGCGAACCGCGGAAAGTCGGCGGCTCCCTGGATTGTTGCATCACGACCGCAGATGTTGGCACAGGGGCTGTCATGGTAGCTGCTGCCGAGGTCATGACTTTTGTCCTCTTGGTCTTCTCAGGTAGGGGTTCGTACTCCGGTGGCAGGTTCAGTAGCCTGCGACTAGCTCGCTGGGCGGGGTAGGCGTCGACGTCTTCTAGACGGTGTGGGCTTGGCTCACGGCTGGACGGGGGGGTCCGGTACAAGGACATAAAAGCACCTCCACCAGATGTCACGTAGTAGTGACGATGAAGCAAACAGTCGTAAAACTGGGAATGAGAAAACTGATTCTTTATTGGGCGAACCTGTGCCCACAAAAGCAAGTTACACTTGAAGCACAACGATAGCGGCGAACACAGTCGGCGATCGTCGAAATCTGATCAGCGGCGAAACGCGTCGGCTTTTATACCTGAGTCATCGAAGGTTCCAGATTAATCCCTGATGCCCGCGTGTCATCCAGAAAGTTCTAGACAATTCGCGTCGCTCATACAATCAGATTACATGGGCGTCGGTGACCACAGACAACGGATAGAAGCATTGATAACGTCCGAGAAGCTTCCAATGCAGGCGCGTCCTGCGCCGAGCGATAACGTTTAACATTTGTCAGCCAATGTTGAAAGCGGCCACCGGTGAAAGATAAACATGTGTACGTGTCAATATATATATATATATATATATATACGAGAGACAAAAAGAAACCGAGGGGCTCGATTTTTGTTATTCGTCATCGCCAAAATCAGCCTATATTTATGTCCACTACAGGACGAAGTCCTCTCCCTGTGATCTCTAATTAACCCGGTCCTGCGTTAGCTGATTCTAATTTGTGGCTTCAAATTTCCTAACTTCATCACCCCTTCTAGTTTCCTGCCGTGCTCGACTGCGCTTCCCTTGTCTTGGTATCAATTCTGTAATTCTGATGGTCCACTGGTTATCCAACCTACATGGCCTGCCCAGCTCCATTTTTAATCTTAATGTCAACTAGAATATCGGCTGTCTCCTTTTTTTCTCTGATCCACACCACTCTCTTCCTGTCTCCTAACGTACGTCAGGCCTATAATTTTTTCATTTCCATCGCTCTTTGTGCGGTCCTTAACTTTTTCTCGAGCTTCTTTGTTAACCTTCAAGTTTCTGCCCCATATGTTAGCACTGGTAGAATGCAATGTTTGTACACTTTTCTTTTCAACGACAGTGGTAAGCTCGAAGCCATGATTTGGCAATGCCTGCCGTATGCAGTCCAACCCAATTTTATTCTTCTGTAAATTTCTTTCTCATCATCAGGGTCCCCTGCTAGTAATTGGCCTACATAAATGTACTGTTTTACAGACTCTAGAGGCTGACTGGAAATCCCGAATTCACGTTCCCTTGCCAGGCTATTTAACATTATCTTTCTCTTCTGGATATTAATCTTCAACCCCACAATTACACTTTCTCGGTTAAGGTCCTCAACCATTAGCTCTTATTCATCCCCATTGTTGCTGAATAGGACAATGTCATTTGGAAACCGAAGGTTGCTGCGATATTCGCCGTTGGTCCTCACTCCTAAGCCTTCCAGTCTAAGAGCTTGAATACTTCTTCTAAGCATGCAGTGAACAGCATTGGAGAGATTGTGCCTTCTTGCCTGACCCCTTTCTTGATAAGTAACTCTATACTTTGCTTGGGGAAAACCAAGTTAGCTGCGGAATCCTTGCAGATATTTGCCAAGATATTCACGTAAGCCTATTGCACTCCTTGATTACGCAATGCCTCTATGACTGCCGGTATCTCTATTTATTCAAATGCTTCTTCATAATCTATGAAAGGCATATAAAGAGTTTGATTGTACTACGCAGATTTCTCTATTACCTGATTTATGACATGGATATGATCCGTCGTAGAATATCCCTTCCTGACGCTAGCCTGCTCTCTTGGTTGGCTGAAGTTAAGTGTTGCCCTGATTTTATTGGAAATATACTGGTGAATATTTTATACCATGCTGAAAACAAGCTAATGGGTCTATAATTCTTCTATTCTTTAACGTCTCCCTTTTTATAAATGAGTATACTGTTGGCGTTCTTCCAGCTTTCTGGTACACTTGAATTTGTGAGGCATTGCGTATAAACCACGGCAAGCTTTTCAAGCATGATATATCCTCCATCAGTGATCAAATCGACTGTTATTCCATCTTCTCCAGCAGCTTTTCGCCAGGTCATGTCTTTCAAGGCCCTTCTAACTGCTTCGCTAGTTATAGAAGGCGCCTCTGTTTTCTCTTCATCACTACTTCGAATGAAAGTAGTTTGGCTGCTCTGGGAACTGTACAGGTCAGTATAGAATTCTTCCGCTGCTTTTACTATATCATCAAAATTGCTGATGATATTACCCGGCTTATCCTTCAATGCATAGATTTAGCCTTGTCCTATGCCAAATTTTCTTCTCTCTGATTTCATGCTGCGCCCATGTTTTACTGCTTCTTCAATCTTTTCCATGTTATAATTTCGTATATCCCTTACTTTCTTCTTGTTGATCAGTTTCGACAGTTCAGAGAATTCTATCTGATCTCCAGAGTTTGACGCTTTCATGTTTTGCCATTTCTTTATTAGCTCCTTTTTTACTAGTGAGAGCATACCTACTGGTTGCCTTGGTGCCTCACTTCCCACTTCAATTGTTGCGTCTGAGATCAGCCTTGTTACGGTTTCATTCATTTCCTCTATGTTGTCTTCGTCTTCCTGTTCTAAACGTGCATATTTGTTTGCGAGTACCAGCCTGAATTGGTCTGCTTTTACCCTTACTGCGTCTAGGTTAGCCTGTTTCTTCTTGACTAACTTTATTCTTTCTCTCTTCAAATTGAGACAAATCCTAGACCTGACTAACCTATGGTCACTGCACTTTATCCTTCCAAACATTGATACATCCTGCACTATGCTTGGATCGGCCGAGAGTATGAAATCTATTTCATGCCTTGTTTCTCCATTAGGGCTTTTCCAGGACGACTTCCTCTTGCTGCGCTGCCTGAAGAAGGTGTTCATTATTCGGAGCCTATTCCTTTCCACGAATTCCCCCAACATCTCTCATCTAGTGTTCCTTGAACCAATGTCGTAGTTGCCAATTGCTTGCTCACCGACCTGCTTTTTCCCCACTTTTGCATTGAAGTCGCCCAGGACTACAGTATACTGAGTTCGCGCCTGTCTCATTGCTAATTCAACATCTTCATAAAACTGTTCTATTTCTTCATCATCGTGACTGGAGGTGGGGGCGTAGTCTTGTACTACCTTCATTCTATTCCTCCTATTCAGATTCATTGGGACGACTGCTACCCTCTCATTATTGCTGTAGAATTCATCTATTTGGCGCGCTATGCTCTTATGGACTAGAAATCCTTCTCCCTATTCTCTCTTATCTGGAAGACCTCTGTAGTAGAGGACGTGGCCGTTAGTCAGCACTGTATAAGCCTCACCAGTTCTTCTAACCTCACTAAGGCCAATAATATGGCAGGCAATTCCTGATAATTCTTCAAATAGCTCTGCTAAGCTAGCCTCACTCGATAGGGTGCACGTGTTGAAAGTTCATGATGGCCCTATAAAGGCAAAAAGCGACGAAGTCAAGAAAATCGTCGGGATAATCAGCTGTGGTTGAAAGTAAAATGATAGAAAACAATAAATTGATATGAAAGTGGACGGGAAGACAACTTGCCGCCGGTGGGAGCCAAATCCACAGCCTGTTTCAATTTAGTATTTTCTACAGTTCAAGTTCAACCACAGCTAACTTTCCGGATGCTTTCCCTGGCTTCAAGGCCTGTTGTCTGTACATAATCGTGATTATATATATTATATATATATTTTGTGCCATAGCGGTAGCCCGACCTTTAATACGCCCCGGAGACGCGGCGGAGCGATCACACTCGAGGCACAGATCAGTCTCAAGATGAGTCCCCACAAGCGATGAAGACGACGAAGCCGATGAGATGATGAACATGTGCAGCCAACAAACAAGTCACTAAGAAATGCCCACACAAATTTCCCCCGCGTGCGAGCGGCCAGCCTGGCCGCAACTTAAAGGGACGGCGAACGCCTTGTGAAAGGCTTCATGCGAGAGACGTGGACAATCTCGGCAGCGGGACAGCAGCGGTCAGTTGGAACCTCAATAGGTTGGACGCGATAATTAACGGTAGAAGTCTGCTCCAAGACTCTGTATGGGCCTATGAACCAAAACTGAAACTTCTCGCATAAGCCAGGAGTGCGAACTGGTTTCCGGAGTAGCACTTTATCGCGCGGGCGGAAGAACACTGCGCGATGAGATGCGTCATAGAGGTTCTTGCGGTCATGTTGCCTTGCTTCAGTGTTTATGCGGGCGAGCTGCCGACAGTGGAGAATGCGTTATATATATTGTTCACAAGAGGATGCAGCTACAGTGACCGGGGCGGAGAAGAAAGAGACGTCAAGAAATAAAGAGGGCGAACGGCCATAGACGAGGTAGAATGGCGAGTAAGCACTTGTGCGTTGCACGGCCGTATTGTACGCAAAATTCACGAATGGCAAAATTGCGTCCCAGTTTCTGTGGTCTGGTTGAATGTACATGGCTATCATTTCGGAGAGCGTGCGATGAAAGCGCTCAGACAAGCCGTTGGTTTGAGGGTGGTAACTGGAGGTTGTCTTGTGGGTGGTGCCGGAGGCTCGGAGCGATTCGTCTACAATTTGTGAAAGCAAAGCCTTTCCACGGTCGCTAAGAGTGACACGAGGAGCACCGTGACGCAGCATTATTGCTTGAAGCATAAATGCAGCCACTTCAGAAGCCGACGCCAAAGTCACGCAAACAGTTTCGGCTTAACGTGTCATGTGTCGACGGCTGTCACTATCCATCGATTGCCTGTGAGAGTCGTGGGAAGGGGACCATACAGGTCAATGCCAACGAATTCGATTGGTGCCGACGGACACGGGACTGGTTGGAGCTCTCCGCTTTAGCCTGATGTTGGTAGCTTTCGGAGCTGGCAAATGACGCAGGAAGCGACGTACCGCGCTACCCTAGTGGATAAGCCAGGCCTGTAGAAGCGACCTTTGACGCGGTCGTACGTTTTCTGGAAACCAAGGTTACCAGCAGTCATGTCGTCGTGTTAGGCCTTAAGAACATGCGCGTGAAGAGAGCGAGGTAGAACAGGCACCCAGCGTGGACCGTCAGGGTGATAGATATGGCGGTACAGGGCGCAGTTGTCGAACTTGAATTGCGTCAGCTGTCGACGAAGGTGGGCGTTGGGCGGCCGCGAAGCTCCCTGAAGGCAGCCTATGATGCGTCAGCAGTAGGAGTCAGTGAGTTGGTGAGATATGAGCGATCCATGGTCATCAGAATGAGTCTGGTCAATAGCGGTTAAGGACAATTCATGCGGGGGAGGACGGTCCGAAAGCTTGCCGCGGAAGGTAGGAGCGGAACCATGGTATGTCGTCGTAGGAATCGGGCAGCGAGAAAGCACATCTGCGTCCTGATGCTTTTTACCACACTTGTACATATTAGTGAAGTCGTATTTTTGAAGACGGATAATCCAGCGACCAAAGCGTCCAGACAAGTTCTCGAGCGTGGAAAGCCAACATAAGGCGTGGTGGTCCGTAACGATGGTTATATGGCGGCCGTGAAGACAAGGTCGAAACTTCTGCACCGATCAAACGACAGCTAGGCACTCCTTCTCAGTGATGGTATAATTCTTCTCTGTGTGCACCAGTACGCGACTTGCGTAGGCGACGACCCTCTCACGTAGAGACATCTCGCTGTAGGAGCACCGATGCCATGACCGCTAGCGTTCGTATGCAGGAGTGTGGGTGCATTTTCATCAAAATGGCGAAGTACTTGTTCAGATGTGAGGGAGTTTTTCAGATGGGTAAATGCTGATACGCATCTCGCCGAGCAATTTGTGCAACGGAGCAGCTTTGAGGCGAAGTCACGTATGAAGCGGGAAAAATAAGAAGCGAGGCCAAGGAAACTGCGCAAATCTTTGGTCCGCTCTGGGCGAGGGAAGTGAAGAACCGCTGAAACCTTATCGGGATCAGGACAAATGCCGTCCTAGCTCACAATGTGACCGAAGACCTTAATTGTCTTGCTGGCAAAACGGCACTTTTTCGTGTTCAGCTGTAGGCCAGCGTTGGCAAGGCACGTGAGAAATTCGTCCAGTCGTTTCAGGTGTTGAGCGAAGGTGGAAGAGAAAACAACAATATTGTCGAGATATCACAAGCAAGTCTTCCACTTTAGGCCACGCAGAACAGTGTAAATCATGCGCTCGAATGTTGCGGGTGCATTGCAGAGGCAATGGCATTACATCGAACTCGTAGAGCCCATCTTGTGTTGAAAACGCTGTCACTCCCTCCCTCCCTCCACCATGCGGCGTCCACACCCGCACTGCGCATCCTCCTCCTCTTCTTCCTTCTCCTGTCTCATTTCCTATCCTCTCGCATTCCTCCTCTCCTCTCCCATGCTCCTCTTCTCTCGCGATTGCGCAACGAATGGCAACACCTGCGGCTTCGCGCGCGATAATGCGAAGCACTTAGGTCCCAATCTGGTACAAGTAGCTTAGGTTAAAGGCGTGACGGTAGGCGCTGCATACTCCGCTGGGGGCGCCACAACGCGCAGAACTGTTGTCGACGCCGTCGCATTTTATCCGCGTTCGCAACGAACGCGCGTGCGTTGGTGACTGTTGCCGGTGCCTCTGGGGCGCTCGGGAGGTTTCGACAAGATCAGCCATTACTCGTCGAGCAGCGTCGGAAATCTTACTACGCAACGCTACGATGAGTGCCACGGACAGCGCCAGCGTCAACCTAGTGTCAGCGCCGTGGTCGACCCCATGGCTGCTTCGCATACTACTCAGGTTCCCCTACGGGAAGATGGTATTTTTTTTCTTTATAGTCCTTGTGCATACTTGATCTGCGTTCATGCCTGTGCCTGAACGCAGATCAAGACTCGAGGTGTACTCGGCATTCTGCAGTGAATCCAAGCATGGTCTATGCGCGGCATAGGGTACACATCCTTGCGCGTGATCTTGTTGGGTGGCCCGGTAATCAACGCAAAACCGGACAGAGCCGTCTTTTTACGAACTAGAACGACGGGGGATGACCAAGGACTAGCGGAGGGCGCCGTTGCAGCATGTCGTCGACGTTTTGTTCAATGAGTTTCTGCTCGGCGAGAGAGACGCGATATGATCGACGGCGAACAATGGACCCGCCATCTGTCTCTATCCGATGCGTAATGACGGAAGTATGTCCCAATGAAGCGCATGCGCATCAAATGAAGCTTCATACTTTTTCAGCAATGCAGCAACTGTTGTGACTGTGAAGAGGTCACGTCGTCGAAACTAGTGGCAGCTTCAAAGGCAGAGAGAGATGCGGAACGACCACAGAAGGAGCTTCAGAGGAAGCCGCAACGGGAGGAGCTTCAGAGGAAGCCGCTTCAACAGAAACAACAGAGAGATGCTCGGATTTAGTGACGCAAGCCAACGTAGTGCCTGAAGAAATCAAGCCTCCCGTTCCATAGGAAAAGGGTTTATTATGAATAACCGAGAAACCTCTCCGTGGGTATAGCTGCTGTTTGCGCGTGGCCAAGCACGAGAGCTCCGTCCTCTTCTTTGTGGTGCTTGTTCCAACAGACTGCCCCGCGCGCAGAAGTTCAGAAAAGTTTGATTCCAGCGGGTAGGGGTGTTGAACGACCCTTTAACGGTAGATCCGCCCGGTAGTCTCGAGGTACAGGTTCTTGTCTTGCCATCCTTTCCTTTATGGAGCTCCTCTATCGAACAATGCTCCATAGTTCCCGGGCCTTGTTGGGCTCTTGTGGAAGGACGAGGTCACCTGCTTAATTCTGTCGAACGGTCGTTGACTTGGAGCTTGACATTGTTCTTTACTCCGAGAGATATTCTTTGGACCAACGTTCCCAGAAAGTTTCTTCGAGTTTTTTCTCGTTGTTCCCACATAGGTAGTATATGGCGACCATCGGCTGTGATCTCGTCGCGTGTTAGGTCGGGAAGTGTAGATATTCGCTTTACAATGAGAAAGTGAGCCGGATTGAGGGGTTCCGTTCACGATAATCGCTATAAACGTATGTGATTGGCCGGAATTGATCACAGCTTCTACTTCAGTTAAAGTTGTTTTTTAGCTGTTTCTAAGTAAGATGTCCCATGCCGATGCACTTCTTCAACGTCAGCTTGACCGACCTGATAAGTCTCTCGTAAAAACCGCCCCACCACGGTGCATGATCGGCGATAAATTTCCATTTTATGTGATGGTTCGCGATGAAGTTACCAACTTCTTCGTTTCTTGATGACTGCAACAATCTCGAAAGCTCTCTCTTGCTCTTCTTGAATGCTAAGGCGTTGTCGGAATATATAACACAAGGAAGTCCCCGCCGCGACACAAAGCGTCGGAAAGCGTTAGAAAGCTTGCGCGCTGTCATGTCTTCTACTAGTTCGAGGTGAACAGCTCTAATCACGGCGCACGTGAACAGGCAAATATACACTTTGGCGTAGTCATTTGATGTTTAACGTAGAGGGACCGGCTAAATATAGTCCTGTTAATTGAAAGGGTTCCGAAGCGGTTACTCTTTCCGGTGTAACGGTGCAGTCACTTCGGAGAAAGCCCTTGACGATGTAGCGTTGGCACACATGCATCCTCTGAGACCTTCTTGACTAACTGCCGTCCTCGTAATATCCAAATGTTTCCCTTATTTGTACAAGTGTTTTCCCGAACTCCTGCGTGAAGTTACCGATGGTGCTGCTTGACGAGGAGCTCGCAGTAAAGTGGTCCTTTGGTAAGACGATTGGATTTTTTTCATCGTATGATTTCTTACTGTATTGTAGGCGTCCTGCGACTCGAAGAACTCCATTGTCGAGGAAGCATGTCACGTCCCGCAGTATAGAATGCTTTATATGTTGGCTCATTTGAAGACGCGGTCAATTTCAGGAGAAAAGGGCGAGCTTTGAACCTTCTTTATCCAGTATCAGTTCGCCGGCTTGTACTTCTTCTGCATTCAGGGCTCCCCGGGACACTCTTTTCCTCTTCAACTTCGAGGTAAATCGCAGTATCCAAGCTGTAACACGGTGTAGTCGAGCAAGAGAGCTGTAGTTGTGAATGCCTATGGTGGTTCGGCTTGCATGGCGACTTGCAAGCATGGTACCCAATGAGTACGCTCCTCCGTGACACTCGGTGGAAGATCGGTTGAGTTCGCTCTACGGTGTGGTGGCCATTCATTCTCTTCACAAGTAAGCCAATGGGGTCCTGTCCACCAGGCTGAGTTTGTTGTCAATTCACGGGTCGAAACTCCTCTTGTCAAAATATCAGCAGGATTTTGCTTTCCAGGGCAGTGTCTCCACAATGTGATGTCTATTTTACTCTGAATCTCCGTTACCCTATGGCGAATGAAGTCTTTTCATCTCTTAGGATCGCCGGTAATCCAGTACAGTGCTATCATTGAGTCAGTCCAAAACTGCACTGATGTAATGTCCTCGGATAGCTCTTGACGCACGTAATCGTACATTCTTGCTGAGACGAGACAGGCTAGTAGTTCGAGTCTGGTAAGGCTTGTCTCTTTCATTGGGGCCAACCCGGACTTGCACAAGACTATCGTTGAGCTTTTGTCGTTCGTACTGCCTGCTGTGCAAATGTAGCAAACCGCACCGTAGGCTGATTTACTGGCGTCTGCGATAAAATGGAGTGCGTATTTGTCTCCAAGCCCTGTCGGTAGTACCGAGGAACTTCAATGTCACAGAGCTGTGGAAGTTCATTACACCAACTCTTCCATTCGTGTAGAGCGTCCAGTGGCAAAGGTTCTTCCCAGTCAACGCCTTTTCTCCAAAGGTTTTGAAAACATATCTTCATCCTTATTGTGAAAGGGGTCAGCATACCGAGAGGGTCGTATAGGCGAGAGGCCGTTTGTAGCATGAACCGCTTGGTATCAGTTCTTTGTTGAACAAACTCTATAGCGTTTCCCGGACTAAACGACAGTACGTCGGTGTCAGGATGCCATACCAATCCCAGGACTTTCAGTACTCCTGTCAGTTGTCCGAGAGGTAACTCCGGAGGTTGCGTCGATTCTGTGTCAAGAACGCGTGGGTCGTTCGAAGCCCACTTGTGTAGCTTCATAGAGGCACTTGCGGATATCTCGGTGGCTTCTGACCGCAGTTTGGACGCCTCTTCAACGGAGTCCGCTCCTGTTAAAATGTCGTCAACGTATATGGAACCCCACAGCCTTTTTGCAGTTTCGGGGTAAGCAGACGACGCTTGATCCAGATGATGACGGATGGTCGCCGCCAAAAGAAAGGGACTACAGGTCGTGCCGAATGGTACTCTGGTTATACGCGAGATGCCAACGTTAGACAAGGGTTGATCTGGCTTGAGTGCTTTCTCCAACCACAGGTAGCACAAAGCGTCTCAGTCTGTGCTGGTGATGCTTATTTGCAGAAACGCTTTTTCGATGTCTGCTACTAAAGCAATGCGATGCTTTCTAAAGCGAAGTAGCAGTCCTATGAGATCGGCATTGAGGTTTGGTCCGGAGTACAGGCTGTCGTTGAGCGAGAGCTCTCCTTTTTCATGTGAAGAAGCATCGAAGACCACCCTTACTCTTGTAGTACGGTCCTCGCGGATTACTGCATGGTGGCATATAAAAAATAAAGCCTCGGCTTATTTAAACGCGTCTGTGCGTTTTCTCGATTGTCGTGGTTGAGAATTGTCGGTTTCCATGGAAGTGAAACTACGTAGCGACGATTCTCCATCTTGACTGTGCTTTTGAAGAAGTCCCAAAACTGGGTCTGCGTCCTGTGTCTTATGTCCCTCGGGTTTAATCCCCATAATTTCTAGGTCCCAGTAATTATCTGTGGTGATCTTAAGTTCTTCCACTGCCGCTTTCAGTACTATTGTCTCGTTGCAGTGTGTGACGGTAGCACAAGAGGCTACTGGTCCGTGCAGAGTCCAGCCTAAGGATGTCTCGACAGTTTTAAGTCCGTTCTCTAAATTCCGTATGTTGCCCGTGACAAACGACCAGTAATAGTCACTGCCGATTAAGACATCGACAGCTTTTGGGCTTTCAGCTTGATCGTTATCGGTGAAGTAATAACCTTGGTGCTCGAGCTTGTCAGTAAAGTCTCCACTCGGTCGCGGAATGGATTGGTCGCAGATCTTGGTCGTGACGAGAGCATTCGATCAACAGTGTCTTGAAACTATGCCCTGAACTCAGAGTGATAGACACTCGTCGGAAAGTCTTCTCACCATGATGCCCTCCAAAATGTCCTACTGTAAGACACTCGCGATCGAGAACTTGACAATTAAGTTTCTCAGCCAATTGCTCGGTCACAAAAGTGCGCTGGCTGCCTCCATCCAATAAAACGCGAACCAGCAATTTACTATCCTGGCCGGCTGCCCAAGCAACAGCTGTTTGTAGGTATATGAGCCGTTTGCACGTGCCAGTTCCAGTCATCTCGAGTTGTACCTGTTTAGGGAATGTCTGGGGTCCGGCGGTCGATTTTATCAACCTTGGGTCACACATTGTTTCCGCATGGCACCAATTGCACTTTCCACATTTTACCTTTCTTATGCAATTTTTTGCTACGTGATGCTCCAGGGTACAACGGAAGCAGCGACGTGCACCTAGAAGGCGTTTTTTCTTTTCCTCGAGAGGAATTGCCGAGTCGCACTGCTCTGTACAATGGGTCGTTGATTCGCAGAAAAAGCAGTCCTTTTTTGACGAACGGGTTTAGCGGATGAGGTCAAAGACGCTGTGGTTGAGCGTTGATGGCACGGCTGTTTCGTTAAGGATAAAGGTCGCGAAGTGGATGTTGCGATAGTGCGAAATTCTTTATCTTTGCTCTTCAACGCGTCCTCTTGCACCGAAACATGCAGGACTGTTCGTTCTCGAGACTCTATTTCTGTTAGAATAAAAAGCAGCAAAGACTTAATGCTCGCCTTCTGTTGCTGGGTGCGCTGTGCTTGTTCGCCAGTGCTTCCAGCTCCTCCCCTTTCCTCGAAACTCTGGCGTGCGATGGTCTTGTTGAAATCGAGGACAATATCGTGAGGATGCGATTTCAGGAGAATGGCGTAGAGCATTGAAGAATAATTATCTTCCGATATCCCGAGAGTCTTGAGGGCACGTGTCTGGGACTGCACAGTGTCGTAGAGGCTTCGAAGGCCACGAAGGTCATTGGGGGATCGAACGGGTTGCAAGTCGATGAGTCGCTGCATGTGATCCTGAATGATCAAGTCGTCCTTAGCAAAGCGCCGCTTTAGAATTTCCAGGGCATCACTGTAGCAGCTCGCAGTTGCTGGAAGGCCCGCGATCGCCAATGCCACGTCGCCGGTCAAGACTGAGCGTAGATAGGTGAACTTGTCGACGTCGGTGAGGCCACCGTTGTTGTGGATCACTTGGTTGAACTGTTCCCAAAAAGGCGGCCACATTGATGGTCGACCATTGAACTTTATAAGTTCGATCTTCGGAAGATGAACACCGGGTTACAGCGTGCGTTGAACGGGTTCGTTTGACGTCGACGGTGACGTACGGTTGAGTGATTCATGAATCTGACGTATACGGTATTTGAGCTTCGCGGACGTCGCTGTGGCTCGATCATTGTAATCGACAACCCGATCAAACTCTGCTTCAGCTTCCGTGGTAGAGAGCAGAGGTACTATGTCGGAGTCAGTTGCCCTCAAGTCGGTGTGAAGATGATTGAGGCGTTCGCTAAGGATGCAAAGCTGCTCTTCCGTAACACTGTCTCGGCGAAGCGTTGATTCGATGTCGTTAATAAGCCGCGTTAGCTGCGATCTCTCCGCTTTGCGCTTGAGCTTGAGCGCTTCCATGGTTGGACTCCGCGATGAGTAGCCAAAGGTCAGTACGATGAATCGGTAGGCAGGAAGGCCCTTGGTACCTTCGATGTAGTTCGCTGTTCCGATGAGTTTCGACACCACTTGAAGGAAATCAAGCCTCCCGTTCCATAGGAAAAGGGTTTATTATGATTAAACCGTGAAACGACTCCGTGGGTTAGCTGCTGTTGCGCGTGGTCCCAAACACGAGCTTCGTCCTCTTCTTCGTCGCGCTTGTTCCAGCAGATGGGTCGAGAAACAAATTGTTCGTATAAAGCAGCTTAATCATTTCAAGTGTCTATTGCTTTCTTTTAGACTTGAGCGGTTGAATGACTAACTTCACCTAGTGGAGTAGGAGCATCGAATCTTTAAAATGTGCTGAATATAATCACAGTAACGCTCGCCTGGATTCTTTCGAGGCATTTTAACGCGATAGCGTTAAGGGCCCCGTGTCGCAAAAATCCGGTGTTGGTGAGGGAAAAAATCATTCCGAACAACCACGCAGGCCCTCCGCGTTGCGTAGAGGCGATACTGAACTAATTGAATTTCTCAAAGTAAAATGTCCCAGAAAATTCGTAAAGCACTACTTAAAACGTAACCTACAGACATGATAGCTTCGGATTGTAATTTGAACATGCGAAAAAACATAATTCTGTTACGCGGAAACTCAAAGACAAACACCTTTTCCAAGTGTTTCTACCATCCATAAAACCGATCGGCCCTCTCTGTTCTTTGAAACGACACCATCCAGATGGCACTCGCCTCCGCGCAGTCATGGCACGCGATGCGAAGGTGGGTAAAAAAAAACACCGCATATCCACGGGGTGAATCATGATGAGTAGGCAAAGCTCCGGAGGGAATCATCGGTAAACCGTGAATCTTCCGTGTAATTCGCCCAGTCTCGCCGCACTAAATCGAACGATTGACTTCCACCAATGACACGCGCCATATGTGACGTCATTCCTATTTTATAACAGCGCCCTTCATTATAATTGCACCATCTCCCGCTTAAGGGGACGCTAGCACAAACGCGTTAGAAACGTGCAGTACTCTCTAGTAAGGGGGAGAGGCCACAGTGTCATAGCAGCCGTTTACACATGCCGGAACGTGCACCGCGTTTGCCGACGCCATCACATGACTGCTGAAAGAGTATAACCCCCGTATTCATAAACGCTCCTCGACTTGAACTTGACTTGCCACCGCCTTCAACGCGTTTCGAACGCGCTGCCCAAGCCGGTGTTAAGTCAAGTTCAAGTTGAGGAGCGTTTATGAATACGGGGGTAAGGCGGAGAGGCCACAGCGTCTTACACCAGCTTCTTACACGGGCCGTAACGCGCTAGCAGAAACGCGTTAGAAACGCGCAGTCTTTCGTTAATGTTGGGTATTTATTGTCATCGTGGTGCGTGTGTCCATGTGCGCTTCGTGGCGTAGTGGTTAGCGCCGCGCGTTCGGAAGCGAGGGGTGCCTGGTTCGATTCCGCGCTACGGACACAACTTTCGGATTGTTTTTTTTTTTCATAATAGTAGACGTGACTACCTACTACGACGACTACTATTACTACTACTACATACTACAGAGGAGGGACAGGCCCACACCCTAAGGAGCTTCGCCCCTAAAAAATCACCACCCCTTCCCCTCTCAAGAAAATGGGGGTAAACGAAGCTTGTCGTGCGTGTATCTGACCTTCGTCAGGGCAATGTTCGGAAGCCGTCGCCTCGGGATTCTCTGCTCGTCGCTGACGGCGGGCTTCGGCTTCGGAATCCCTCGCCTTGGGATCGGCGGCTCTTCGCTGACGGCAAGCCTCGGCTAGGGAAGCCCTCACGCTATAATCGGCACGTCGAGAACGAGCCCTTTCCCGAGCGAGTTCACGCTGGCGTTCATCAAACGCAGCTTGCTCCTTTGCAGAGCGCACCACGCGTGGCCTTCCCAGCTGTTCGCCGAAACTGATCTGAGGCGAGGGAAGCCCGGAGGAGCGCGCGCCAACCCGCTTTCATTCCATGTCCCGAGGGCCTCGTTACACACCAAACGAACCTGATTGATCGCGCGCGTGTCACGTGATCACGCGTGTAGCATATCCATTGTGGGTGTGCGCCGCATGTGATCTCTTTCTTTTTTTTCTCTATTTCGTTCTGTCTTCCTTCCTTCCTTTCTTTATTTCCTTTCTTTCTTTCTTTCTTTCTTTTCTTTCATTCTTTCTTGTCCCTGGTATGTGCCATTGAGCTTGGACCCTTTCTGCATGATCGCCAGGATCGGCCCACTTTTCAGCGTGACACCACCACCACCACCACCGACACTCGTGGGCCTATAAAGCTTCGCTTAAAAAAATGAAAGCTGCGGTTGCCGGGAAGCGTGAGAAGCAGTCAGGGATCTTTAAATTCTATCACGTTCCGCTCTTAAAGGCGAAGCTTAAGCTTCCTCCAAATTTTTTTCTTACTTTTAACGAGGGCATTACAAACTAAGCATGCGTATTTCAGTACGAAACTAACTAATAATAACTAGCAAAGCTTTTGAAGCGCAGCTTTATATATGTCTAGACGAAATCAAATATGGCTAGGCGAAATCGCCTGTGTACAGAAAACCAACATCATCAGCATTCGCTTGAGTGTCGTATTCTTCCGCAACTGGCTCGTTGGCACCCCTCGGGTGGCGCTCGTGCTCGTGCTCGGCACACGCTCGTGTCACTGCTCCCGCGTTCGTCGTCATCGTCTTCTTCCACAGCTGGCTGCGTTGCCACTCATCATTACAGCGTAGAATTTCACTTCTCCTCTGTCGTCGTAATGGGGAGGCCGCGCTTACGGGGGTATGAGCCATTGCTTAAGGCGGTATAGGTTATTGATTGTCGTGCGCAACGGACGGATTTAATTTTGAAGCAATATAATTTCGAACATTCGCAAGGGGTAATGGCGCGTGAATGCTGGTAACTACACCGCCGAGCAAACTGGAGACATCGAACGCAAGCGACAACGGAGGACTGCAGGCATACCGTCAGTGGAATCGTTCTCTCCGTCGCAGCCGAACGTGTGTGTAACCTTATACTTGAAGCATACTTTAATGAACCCTCGGAATTAACCCAGTAATAAACACCTTGGCCGCATGTTTCAGCATCGCTGGTTAACCATCTTCACGGAGAGGAAGGGCCGACGAATTTTTTTCACGTTATTAGGGGCCTATTAAGCTTGTCCCTCTAAATGCATATTTCAAAAAGCTAGTGAGCAGATGTAAAAAACGTGAATCTTCCGTGATAAAGTGTTATCAAGCGTCGTCTATTTAAGAACTGGAAGTGAACACATCTCGCTGATGGCTCCATGATTGAAAACGCCAAGTACATGTATAGATGACTCTAAAGAAGCCGGCAAATGCATTTCATAAAGAACCCGTAATAAATTTAGAAAGGCTCGTCATCTAACATGTATGGAATCTGGCTACTGCGTATGAAATCTCTCGCTGATTGGAAATCGATTTGCACTCGACGGGCTTAAATCCGTTGGCCTCCGTCCTGCACGAGTTAACGACGCGTGAGGACAACTTCAATGCTCTCTCCTTCACCACTTCAAGTTTCCTCGCTCTCTTTGCTGCAACTACAATTCAACGCCACTGCCATGTCTCAGTTATGGGCCCATGTCCCTTGCCTAAGCTGTTTCCCGGTTGCTCGTGCTTCCTCCTTTGTTCGTTGTAGCCTTCATTTCCGGGCAATCGTTAGCCTTCGCGAGTAGTGGCTGTGATTACGTCGCCTGAGTTTTTCTCACTTGAAATATAAAAAAAAAACATTACCAAATCAGCTGGAGCTCTTACAAATTCAAAAATTTAATTTTTTGCTTCGAGCAATATCTGAAAGTTCTGTTCGCTTTTTTTTATTTGCGCATGGCACAAATTCAGCAGGATTTCTTTTTAATATTTCGTTTAAGTTTATTGGTTGGCTAACCACACAACCCCCAGTGTTTTTGAAAGACTAGATTGAGAGTCGTAGATAAAACATTTACACTCGAAAATTTGCATGCAATCTATTGTTGACCTTCATGCAAATAGGACTGCTTTTTAAGATATTAAGCTTCGCTGCAGAGAATTCAAGATTGAAATTACTTCCACAGTAATTTTTTAGGGTCTCATTCATTTTGGTTTCGTGGTAAATGCGCTCAACGTTGAATTGCAACTGTATTTGTGGGAGACTAGAATCCACCTCTCTAATGCGCTAAATGTTGAATAACTTCTGTATTTGTTAATGTCTTGAGTAGTCTTGTTTTAGTATTCTGTCGTCAACTCATCCAAAATAAACGGAACCTGGACTGAACAGCATGTGACAAATAGCCCTGTTTCTAGCACCAGCCCTAGCTCATTTTCTTGTTGCGTAAATATCGTAACATCAGTATATTATCGTTTGTTTTCCGATATCCAAAGGCGAATGAGCAGAGCAGCGGTATTTTCACCCAGGCATGAAGCGCTGGAGGTATAGTAGCGGCGCCTGGTGGCGGCGAAAAACGTCATCTGGGTAGTACCAGCTTGGTTAGTACTGAGCCCTGGCTGTGGCGAAGCACGTTTAGAGCCCGAGTTTTGCGCCGATTTGCACTTGCCTTTTATTGTTATTAGAACAGCAAGGTGGTCCGAGATGTCATTCGTTATTGAACCGAAATATCATTTGTTATATTTCCGCTTACAAAGCATAAGTCTGGCAGCGACTCACAGTTGTGTTTTCTGGTAGGCTTACGGAAAATCTGTAGGAGCTCAAAATCATAGGCAATGTCGAAAGCTTCAGTTCCAGATTTGGAGGATTGAGTAACCCACTTATTGTTTCCCACATTAACGTCGCCAGCAAGGATTATTCTGTCATCAATTTTACCGTGACACTGCATAAAGACCTAAGTTGTTGAAGACCCTAGGCCGAAGAGCCAGGGGGTCCATAGAAGGCTCCAAGTGCGTATCTTACATTGTTACACATATGCTTTATAAAACAAGGCTTCTACATCCGGTACATTGGTCATTCTAAAAAGCTGAAGGGAAGCTTTATATAATATGGCAACTCCTGCACCTCTCCTGTTATGATCTTTATGAAATATTTTGTAATCACTTGGGGTTATTTGGCTGTCGAATACGTCATCCCACAACCACGTTTCTGTTAGCACGACAAGTTCGGGGTCCTGCAAAGCCAAAAGAGTTTCAAACGGCACTACTTTCACAAGAATACTCCGAAAATTAATACTTAAAATTGTGGTTAACGTTTCCTTCTGACTGACCGGGAACGTCAGAAGGCATCCCGATGTGAACGTCCAGACTTGTAGATGACTGTGTATGAGCATTCTTGAAGCCGTAATGCCCAGCGTCCAAGGCTACCCGCGGGATCTTTGAGCGAAGATAGCCAGCAGAGAACGTGATGGTCAGTGATGACGGTAACAGGTCTGCCATACAGATAAGCGCAAAATTTTGTGACGGCCCAAACAAGAGCGAGGTATTCTCTCTATGAAATGGAATAATTGCGCGCAATGGCGGATAAGAGGCGGCCGGCATACGCAATAACACAGACCTGACAGCGTTCTCATTGAGCCAGAACAGCGCAAATGCCATGGCTACTGGCCTCTGTATGAACTTCAATGGGAACAGAATCGTGAAAGTGAGCCAACACAGGTGGCGCAGTTTATAGTGCGACGAGTTGCGAAAAGGCAGACGCTTGGGGAGGACCCCAGGTAAAAGGAACGTTTTTCAAGGGCAGGCATGTAAGACGCTGTGCTATTTCTGCAACGTCTTTCACAAAGCGAAGGAAGAGCTTATGTCAAAAAGCGAGCGGATGTCTTGTGAAGAACGGGGCTTTGGAAAGTTGGTAACAGCGCGTACTTTGGCAGAGACAGGTCGGATGCCGGCGGCATCAACAAGATCGCCAAGCACAGCGATCTATCGGTGGCCGAAACAGCGTTTGGAGCAGTTAAGTTGAAGCCGAGCGTTGCGAAATAGCTGCATAATAGCCGAAGCTCGTTAGAGATTACTAGGGATTGTAGGCGAAAAAACGAGGACGTCGTCAAGGTAAAATAAGCAAGTAGACCACTCGAAACCGCGAAGGAGGGAGTCCATCGTTCAAATGTTGCTGGAGCATGACACAACCCAAATGGCACGACTAAACTGGTAGAGCTAATAGGTTGTAATGAAGGCGGTCTTTTTGCAATCCTGCTAAACGGCAATTTGCAGATAGTCGGAACGAAGATCTATGGAAGAACCTTGCCTTGCGCCATGAAGAAAATTGAGTGCATCGTTTATTCGCGGCATTGCTTTTTTTGTAATCTTGTGCAGGTGCCGATGGTCGATACAGAACCGCCAGGTATTGCCTTTTTTTCTAACAAGCACCACAGGGGACGTCCAAGGACTCGTAGATGGCTCAGTGATGTCCTTAGCATTTTCTCAACTTCGGTTTGAATGACACGGCGTTCGGAAGCGGACACTCGGTAAGACAACACACATGGATGGGTCTGGCATCCCCCGTATCGATGCGATGGATTACGAGCTATGTCTGGCGAAAATTCCGCAATAAAAATACCTTAACATTGCGCTAAGACGCTAATAAGCGGTGGAGATCTTCGGACTGAGATGGGGAGTGGTCAGCAGCAGTCATGCCATGAAGAGGGTCGTCAAGCGTAGTACTTGTGTCCGGGCTTTCAGGTGACGACTGTGGAGCATCCACAGTCGGGGCCAGAGGGTCGTGTACGTCTAAAGGTGATATGCTGCCCAATGTGTTGCCTTCGGAAAGAAATTGTTGGGCGCTTCCAAATTTAAGAATATGTATACACGCCCGGTTCTCCGCAACAGTAACAACAGAGTGAGGGAGCACAACACGTCACGTCAAAAGAACGTCTAGAGAAGGCGTAATCACGTAGTCACCATCACAAACAAGGGACGGATGAGCAGTCAGTGAGCGCAGAATGGGTGCTCAGGAAGTCATGGCCAAGGATGACGTCATGGGGACACTGTTGTAGAACAACAAATACAACTTAGGTCTGGTGGCCAGCGAAGCTCACTCGTGCAGTGCACGTGCCAACGAGGCAAGGTGTACTGCCGTCGGCAACACGAACGACAGGCAACGAGGTGGGCGTAAAATTATTGCGGAGACGACGAGAAAGGCGGGTGCGCGGGACAGATAGTTTCACCCCAAGGTCAATGAGCGCCGAAAGAGGCAGGCCGCCCACTTCTAGAATCAAAAGGTTTTGTCTAGAAGCCAGGGTCAACAGAGGATTTCCGGGTCGGTTCTTCAACGCAGCATTACCTCTGGGAGCTGGACTGGTCAGTTTTCCGAAGATGGACGACCAGGGTATGGCGACGGCGAACGACGGGGCAACAGAGAGCGTGAACGCCGGTTCTGTGGGGATGGCGAGCGGTCGTAGCGTGGAGTCGGGGCAGGAGCATCAGGGTGTGGTGGGTCATTTCGAGCACGAAATGAAGTGGACCGGGCAGTAAGCGTATGTGGGAGGAGGTGACGACGGCCGGCGATAACCACAATGGCGGGAAATATGGCTGATCCCAATGCGGATGAAGCATATTAGCCTGTCGTAACGGGTGCGTCACTGGTTTGGATCGTGGTAACCGGGATAGGTCGATTGTTGGCGGGGAGGTCGAAAGAAATTGCTGACCGCGGGGAGACTTACAGCGCAGATTGGAGGAATGCCCTCGTTCGCCAGCTCTTCGCGAACGACGGCTTGGATCAGCGATACTGGCGGTCGGTTCTCGTCGACAGAACAGGCCTCGGGAACAGATGGTGACACGGCCTCAATCTCACGCTGCACAAGAGGCAGCAAGCTTTCGGTACCAGGCGGCGGGACGCCCTCACACATTGTGGCAGCGGCGGCGTTAGGTAGCCGCGCGAATTGTTGCGTGGCACGATGGTTC
>NC_051155.1:81794383-81814257 GCF_013339745.2 Dermacentor silvarum | reverse complement strand
CTGGCTGAGACGGTTCCTTTGAGAGATGAATGTAGCAGCCTTGAGCTCGGCGTACGTGTTATGCACGCCGATCCCGAGGAGCCTGTCTGTCGCAGTGGCTACCGGTAAACCTAATGCCGCCTTGTAGATCCCTCTAATGATAGAGTCTACTTGCCTTCCTCGCTCTTGTTGAGCGTGTGGAAGGGCAAGCTGTATGTCAACTTACTTATTACGAGCGCCTGCACTAACGTAGAGTGTCGGTTTCCTTCATCCCCTTTTTGTGGAAGGTGATCCTCTAAATCATCCTAGCCACCTGTTTGGTTGCCGATTTTAGGAGACCAATTGTGTAATCTGCCCTGCCGTTGCTCTGAACCCAGAAACCCAGGATACGAGCAACGGTGACCTCTTAATTTTCTGATTTTCGATTTGGATTTCTATTTGTCCGTTACTTTTGTAACGTTTTCCATGTATACGGATAACCTCCGACTTTTCGGGGGCGCAGCTGAGACCGCTGGCTCTGGCAAAGTTTTCTACGACCAGGGCCGCCTCCTGCAGGGTCTGGTCCTTGCTGGCCAGAGACCCGCGCGTGGCCCATAGAGTGATGTCATCCGCGTAGAGGGTGTAACCTAGCTGCGCGACACCGTCCAAGGCCCGCGCGAGTCTACGCATGGCGATGTTAAACAACAAAGGAGATATGATGGCTCCCTGAGGCGTGCCCTTGTTTGGCATTTGGAAAGGTTCAGATTTTACTTGTGAGATACCAATTGTTGCCGTCCTCTCCGTGAGGAAAGCCCTTATATAGTTGAATATGTTTTCGCCGCAACCAATTATATTTAACTCTGAGAGTATAGCCTCGTGAGATATATTATCAAAAGCCCCCTTCAGGTCGAGAGCAAGCAGCAAATGCTCCCCACCCGTGGGAACGCCTTTTAGGACCTCTTCCTGTAACAGGAGGATAGCGTCCTGTGTCGAGAGGCGACTGCGGAAGCCCAGCATGGTAGCCGGGAACAGGCCCCCGTCCTCTATGAAATTTTGAAGTCTGGTGTGAATGACCCGTTCGAAAAGCTTTCCCATGCATGACGTCAGTGATATGGGTCTGAGTGCCTGCAGGGAAGGCTGCTTCCCGGGTTTTGGAATGGTTATAATTTTGGCCTTTTTCCATTCTTCAGGGATCTTTCCTTTAAGCCAATAGTGTTCATTAAATTTATTTGTTAGGTCCTCTATGACTTTGTCACTAAGGTTCCTGATCATGGCATTTGTAATTTGGTCCTCACCGGGGGCTGTGTTCCTCTTGGCCGCCTGGGCTGCCGCAAAGACCTCCGCCTTTGTTATCGGCGCGTCTAGGTTTTCATTTTTTGCTCCCGTGTAACTGATTTGATTTGTCGAATTTGTTGTGGTTGCACTCTCGCCAATGTATCTGGCCCTGAGAGCCTTTATGAGGTCGTCATCCGTGCCCGGGAAGTCTTCCGCGATTTTCTGCATTGTTCGGTTGGTCGCGGATTTGGACTTATCTGGGTCAAGGATGTTCCTCAGGATGGTCCAAGTTTTACCAGTGCTTAGTGTGCCCTGAAGCGAGCTGCAAAAGCTGACCCATCCCTCAGTTGCCAATTTGCTTGCGTGTTCGTTTGCTTCCTCTGCCAGAGCCGCGATCCTGCGCAAGAGTTTCCTATTCAGTCGTTGACTTCTCCACCGCTTCAGAAGGCTTCGCCTGATCTCCCATAGGCGTAACAGGTGGCTATCTACTGCCGGTGCCTCTATGGTTCTTGCTATTTTCTTCGTTGTGTTTGCGTGTACCGATTTTATGTACTCAGACCAAGCCTCAATTGATTCCGGTACGGATTCGGGTGGGGGATCCCATTTTCTGAATTCCGCCCAATCTGTGATCCTCGCGTCCCCTATGACTCTGCGCAGTTTGGGTGTCGATAGGGAGACGCTGATGATATAATGGTCGCTTCCTAGATTTTCCTCCAGATTTGTCCAGGAAGCGTCTTTGATGTTGAAGGTGAAAGTGAGGTCTGGGAACGTGTCCCTACTTACACTGTTGCCTACTCTTGTGGGCGAGGTGGGAAGCGTTATTAAGGTCAGACCCAGCCTAGACGCAGCGTGCTCGAGACGCGTTCCCTTGGGTGAGTCTTTTATATAACCCCATGCGCTGTTAGGTGCGTTAAAATCGCCCAACACCAATAGGCGGTCCTTGGTGCCCGTGATATTAACCGCTTGCGCGAGGAGCTCGCTAAAATCCACATCTCTCTCTTTTGGAGGACTGTATAAGTTCACTATTACAGTCCTCGTTTTGCCCCTCTTTTGGGGGAATAAGCTGATTATTTGATGATTGAATTTAAGACATTCTATATACTCTGCCTTTGCCGCAATCGTCTTACTCACCAGCGTGGCTATGCGGGGATAATTAGGGTTTTGCAGGGTGTAGTATCCGCGCAGCTTGACCATTTTGGTGCCAATTTCTTGCAAGCATACTACGTCCGGTTGAATTGGTGCCGAGTTTATATAATTCTGGACTGCAGCTGCGCGCTTGTGAAAAGTGCGGCAATTCCACTGCCAGATCTCTAATTGTTCTGCACTTTTTAAATTATTTTTCGCCATGATGTATGGGCGCTTCCGTGTCGTCGCGCTCCGCCTTTGATTGTTTACTCCTGCCCGCGGAGGCCGAGCGAGGGCGCTTGTTTATCGCCCTCTGCAAACTTCCCACGGCTTCGTTTACGTACTGTCGTTGAGTTCTCAATTCCTCTCCGACGAAAAGTTTGATTTCCATCATGACATCTTGTAGGAGTTTATTAACGTTAGCGATACCCTGCCTGTTTTCCTGTAACTGTGCCTGTATTTGCTGCGTTAATTGATCGTTGTTATTTAGTATAACGTTCGGGGTGGTGGTGGTATTTTCGTCCATCCTCCCTTCCCCTCCTTCACCTGACGTCGCTGTTCCCCTTGAATTCACGCGGTTTATTGACGGTGTATCGCTTGTGCTCTCACTACAGCCTCCAGCTGTCCCTTTCGGAAATTGTGGTGGTGGCTGCAGCTTAGCCTCTAGCCTTCTCTCTAATGAAGATATTGCCGCATGTAAATCATTTCGCTCCTCGGCCATTTGTTTCCTGAGCTGCTTGACCTCTTGCGTCAGCCTCTTATTTTCTTCTAATATTTTTTTATATTGCGGATTTTCTGTTACCGGAGCACTGGGAGATACTACTCTCGCCCAGCTCACCTGATTTTTGTTTGTCCGACCGGCGGCTTGCGGGTCTTTTGATTCCTTGGCCTGGAGAGAGCCCGTCTTGGTCTGGGGTCCTCCGCTTTTGTTCTGTTTCTTTAGGCTGGATGACCCAGGGTGAGCAGATACCGTGCTGCCGTTGTTGATTTGCCACTGGTTCCTAGATTGAGATATTGATCTGGAACTCGATGGGGATTGGGATCTTGATCTCGACTGGTGCTGTTCCTCCCGTTCCGAGCTGAACCACCGATGCTTGTGCAGTTCCAGTTGAGGGAATTCGCTGTCCGAGTTGGCATCGCAGGTCCACTCAGGTTGGTCTCCCCTCTTTTTTGGCTGCTCAATCCTGGATTTTCTGGGAGGAGCAACGCTTTTAAGTTTTTTCTTGCATAGACTGTCTCCCGTGGGGTGCTCCCCGTCACAGATGGCACACTTGGGGGTGCAGTGGTGTCCTAGCGTTGGTTCTCTTGCCCCGCACTTGGGGCACACGTTGACATTTGGAGTTGGACATACATCCGTTCGGTGTCCGGTTAAGAGGCATATCTTGCATACCTGTACTGTTGGCTTGTATGGGTAGCAGATTAACTCGGCTCCCATCATGTATACGCTCCTTGGCAGTACACGGCCCGTGAATGTGATTATTGCCGTCTTTGACGAGCCCAACATTCTTGCTCTCTCAATTTTCACTCCTTGTGTCCGAACACGCAGGTTCTCCATAATTCAGCCTGCGAAGTTCCGGCTGGTATTCCGTGAACTATTCCCCGCAGGACGCCTTCGGGGTCGGCCACGTATGCGTTGAAGGAGTGAGTTGTCCCCCTGATGTTTAATTGGCTGATCTCTCGCAGCCTACTCGCCACGTCTTCGCTTGGCGTGGATAAGATTACAATGTTTGATCCTGGGTGGATCCGCAACAAAAAGTCGTTGCCGTTGAAACTTTGTTGGCAGGCATCTATCACCGCCCTGGAGAGTTCCAGTCCCAATATGTTTTTCACCAAAAGACCCCTGTGTGGCCTCAGAATAATCTTGATATCCTCTTTTGGCAGAGGAGGTGGGCCGCGGCGTTTCATCCGTCGTAATCCCTGTTTGGCGTGACTTTCTTCTTTTCTGGCGAGTGGATCGCTTTTCGATTTCTCGTTTGCATTCGCAGTCTTCTCCATGTCGGATTTCTGCTTTAACTGTTTCTTCTGTTGCCTGCGCGAGAGGACGGTGTGCCAAGCGTCCTCAGTCCAAGCGCGGCGTTCCGAATGGTTCTCGTCGTATATCTCGTTTCCGAGAGACGCGTCGCCAGACGCCGGTTGTTCATCCGAACTTGTCTGCGGAGATGAGATTTCCCTCTCGTCCGTTTCATTGGTTAGACATATCGGCTCCTGAGAAGGGCCGGGAAGCTCTTCATCGACGTCCATATGGCGAAAAAGGCGATCAAGCCCAGCTGGGCATGCTGTTGGCTTACGCGTTTCCCGCTACTGTTCTTAGCGTTTCACACAGAAAGGAACGAAGGTGAGGTAAATATCGCTCACTTTGAGTCCTTCGTTCGTGTCGGTAAGTGTCCAAATTCACTGGTTGTTGGTCCGTGCGCCCACACAGACACACAAAGCCGTCGCACCCCGCACGTGCGAGAGTCTCCCGCGACGCGCGACGCCGGCCGTAGTCGTCGTGAGGGTTAGCGTCCTTACTTGTGCTTCCAATCTTCCGAAAGCGGTTTATCCTCGTAAAGTCGTTCCTGGTCCGAAATCGTGGTATCCACGGGATCCTCACAGCTTCACGAAGCAGAATATAAGGTTTCAGTGGCGTAGCCAAGGGGGGGGGTTGGGGGGGTTCAAACCCCCCCCGAAATTTCTTGCCCCCCCCCCCCCCCCCACTATCCCACCCTTTGCTCTCGTCGCTTCGCGCTGACATATTTCAAGAAACCGGTGCTACTTTCACACTTTCATTCCTGGGCGCTTCCGTTTGGGTTGGTAATTTACAGCGAATCATGTCTGCATATGGAAAAAAACTGTCACGGTGTTTGTCAAGGCCTTGACACTCTGTGAGGTTTTGGGCGCGAATGTGGCGGCCGCATTCTGAAACAACAAATGCGCAACAAATGAAGCAACAAATGCGGCAGCCGCATTTTAGATGAAGGCGAAAATGCTCGAGGCCCGTTTACTTAGATTTAGGTGCACGTTAAAGTCCCCAGGTGGTCGAAATTTTCGGTATACATTTCCGCCGCTTCCCTTCAGGTGCCGGTTAGGCCGCGTTCGCGTAGGAACTTGGTCTCGAAGCTGGCGGAAGCGGCAAAATCTTGCAAAAATCCGCCCGCCTAGGCGGCAAAACAGGCAGAAAAACAGGCGGCGAGCCAAATTGGTCTCGGACCGATTTTTTCGCCATGGCGAAGCGGAAACGTGGCGGAAAGTCGTTCTGCTCGACCGGAAGCTACACTAGCATGTAAACTTCCGGTCGTAACATTGAACATGACACCAAAAGTGTAGGCTGCAATGCTGATCGACGCGATCAAGAACCACCCCTTGCTCTACGACAAGAGAAGTACTAAAACGTACTGTCAGCAATACTCGCGATAGTATTCAACGTCGCGCGACCGGAGGTGCAGCAACGAAGCCTTGGCGTGACCCAACTTCTCGCGCTTTTGCAAAGCCAGGCGAACCCACCACCGCCGTTTCCGAGGTTTTCTTGTCTTCCGTTTATTCATTGTCCATTTCTAGAAGACAAGTAGGTAGAAGTATAAAAGCCATTTCTTCTTCCACTTCCATGACAGACAATAGTTAGGCAGATTCCTCGTTGGCGCTCCATAATTCTCCTCGCACGTGCACGGTATGTTGCAGAAGTCGCGGGGTGCTTTTCTCGTCGCGACGATAGATTGGGAGCGTAGGTCTCACGTAGGACGCGCAGGCTTCGGCGAGCCTCAACACAAAGGGCGAGCCCGGGTTTTAGCTTTGATGTTCCCGTTGCCACTTTCGTGTCCTGGAGGCGCCGAAAATAATACGAAATGATGAAATTTATTACAACTTGTAAATAAAAGCTATTAAAGAAATATAATCACGCCTAGGCAGCAACCTGTGACACAGCGCTACCGCGCCCGTGTGAGGAGAATTACAGAGCGCCAACGAGGAATTTACCGAAGGTCGCAGATGACACGCGAAATTGCGCAAGATGATCACTTTTGATGACGGGTGGGTCAGTGAATGAACATACCGCTCCAAATAATGCGATAATGAGCGCCACCACACCGACAAACGTACGCAGACTAGATGGATGTGGACGAAAGCGGCAGCGGCGGCCGTGGTGGTAGCAAAACAAATGTGAACTTGGACATGCGCGGAAAAGATTTTCCGGCCGCTTTGGCCTCTCCACCCGCGCGCTTGCCGCTTCCCAAGTGTGAACGTAGCCATAGTCTGCAGCGCAAAACGTCTCTCGTTTGCGATTGCGCCCCTACGGAAGGCTGGTAGTTACTGTTGTGTTGCTGAATCTCAAACCAGCAATTACGAAAGGCTGGTAGTTGCTGTTGTGTTGTGGAATCCCAAACCAGCAATGTACACACCAGCAGTGAAATTCCACCGACTCGCAACAGAATTCACGAAACAGACAGCCGACAAGCATGGATTACATGTGCGCAGTACAGCGTAAGTAAACTCTTGTTGCAGGCGCTGACAGTTCTCGTCGGAGTTCACGCGTCCTGAGAAATTGATTATGTGTGTGCACTATGCACTGAACAAGACCGGAGTTCATTCCTGCATCACTAGTACACCAATCAGTCGAGAGTCTGTGAGTTACAAGGCCGCTTCCTGTTTGCACCGGCGTAAGTGAAGCAGAAATGAGTTGCACGCATTACTTAAAATGCGTACACATGCCATATCTATGCTGTGCGGTGAAATATTCTGTACAATTCTGAATGTGTTGACGTAAAGGCAAATGACGGCTGCACGCTCGCACACAGCGGAAGACAGCGGCCCATGCACTTGCCGCAGGAAATGCAAGGCGACGAAAGCTTCGTAAAAAAAGCATTACTCGTTTTCGCGCGTATTTCAGTTTTCTAGCGCAAAGACGCAGCGAACAAGCTATTGCTATGGGAGTAGGTATATAGCCTGCATGGTCACACGTGCATTTTCACGTGTATAGCCGTCCTTGACTTGTGAAACGCACTTCACCCCGACGAGGACGACGCCATCTACGCTTAACGGAGATTAACAATTCATGATGTCTTCTCCGATCGGGCGGGTCGTCTCAATGATGCGTTTTCGAAGACTGGTCCATTCAGTGGCGCGATGAGAGACGGTTGCTCCAAACGCCCACTGTACCTGTCGTACTTACTGTATTTTACTGAGCTTACATTACTTTTTACTTAATTTCTTCACAAGCACACACTAGAGCACTGCACGGGCCGATTTTTTCAGCCCGGGCCCGGCCCGGGCCCGTTATTACGTTTGGTGGCCCGCCCGAGCCCGATCAAAACTTTTATGGCGAGACCCGGGCCCGGCCCGGGCCCGGAAATAATGTACGTTACCCGCCCGGCCCGGCCCGCCACCCCTTTACCTTAGGCCCGAGCCCTAGCCCGGCCCGAGCCCGGCCCGAGCCCGACTCTAAACCGGCCCGAACCCGGCCCGAGACAGAGGGGGTTCATCGCCCCCCCCCCCCCCGGTCGGGCCGATGAACCCCCTCCGAAAAAAATTTCTGGCTACGCCCCTGTAAGGTTTTCAGGTGGGTTTGAGCGAAAATTCCACTTGAAAACCTTTGAGAAGGCGGAGCGTAGTGCGAGTCCGTGCTCGCTGATCGGCGCTCCGCCTGGTGTCCCAGTTCGAGGAGCAAATCTCCGCTTGCCATCTTTGTTACCTTATAACCGGCTCCAATGGTCTCTTTTAGGCACTTGGCCACAAGAAATGGTGAAATTATTCTAGCTTTTTTAGATGATTGCTCACAATGAAGGACGCAGAATTTCGGGAAAGTTTCTTGGTTTTTGGGCCAGAATAGCGAGGTCGCGTCGGTGGTACCCTTTTCGAGGCACGATCGGTAGAAAAGGGGTTTGAGGATCCCATGAAAAGAAGTGGTTCATTCGGCAACCGCGTCTGCCACCCACCACGGAGCCCAACAAGGAGACGTGGCAGAACATGTAAACAAGTCTGCTCAGCGCCAGCAGTATGCCGTTACTATAACCTAATATGGTATACCCAAGGTAGGACAGCCACACCAGGTTAACCCTTGCCGCCAGGAAAAGTCGAAGTGAATGGAAAGGTGAGAGGACAGAAAAGATTAAAAGTGGAAGGGAAAGACGAAGATGAGGGTAGAGAAAGATAGGAAAAGGCGACCACCGATTTCCCCCGGGTGGGTCAGTCCGGGGGTGCCGTCTACGTGAAGCCGAGGCCAAAGGGGTGTGTTGCCTCCGCCAAGGGGCCATAAAGGTCCAAGCACTCAGCATTGGCTCAACCCCCAGGACCCTCTTTTCCCCGGACACGGCTAAGCCGCGCACGGTTAGACGCGGGAGAGTCCAACCCTCGTGTGCGGGTACGTGGTGTCGCAACACACCAAACGCCTGCTTACGCAGACGCCCCTGCGGGGTGTAGTGGTGGTGATATGCCATAAAGATGGCTCCTATGAAAAATGCGGGAAGGGGCTAAGAATTGGGTGGTCGGCAAATATGATGCTGAAAAGATACAGAACTATAGAATCAACGAAAGAGGTTTAAAATAGTATTACACTAACTTTGATACGTACAGTTAGAGTGGTGTGTCTTCCTTACACCATATAGAATTTCTATGGTACGTGTTAGCTTCAGCGTTCAGTGTCTTTTGTTTTGCATCTCCTCCGGAATAGCAGCGACGCGCGATCAGTGGCTCAGACGTACGCGTGAGGCGAGCAGTCGTACCCTCTGGGTACCGTCACAGCGCGGCAACTCACTGAAAAGCGCACCAGTGGCTCCCATTGCGGAGCGGGTGATTGCACTGGCATTGAAACAATAGAGGAGGTGTTAGTAACACGGAGTTTTAGCCTACTAGCGAGTTCTACTGACGCCTTGAACTCATCATTGTTTGAGAGCCAGCTTGTGCATACGTACGTAGCGCAATTCGAATCCACTCCGTCCGCAAGAAGCATTCACTTCCTCATTACCGTGCAGCCGCGCATGCGCGAAGGGGAGCTTTCTGGTTCCTTTTGTTCTTTTCTCCGCACGGCCGGCGCTGCCGCGGTGATGATGATGATGATGTTGATGATGATGATGGTGATGATGATTATTTATTGGCATCCCCTTCGAAACGGGGCGGCGACAAATAGTCACCTAGCCTGCTTGATTTAATCAGGTATACTATACATGTTCTTTATCTAGCATTTTTGTATACCTCTCATTATTTTTCTTTTTCAAAAATATACCTTGTACCGCTGCCTATGATTTTAAGAGATCAGGTCGTATCCATCTTTTCCCTGCTTTTTTTCCACCAGTACTCTAATCGTCTCTTGCTGATCTCTACGGCTGATCTGTTTATGTTTCCTTCCACTTTAAACCCAAGCGCTTCTGGTAGTTGCACGTTACCTACGGTTCTCGCTGGGTGGATCCAGTCGCATTCCATTAGGATGTGCTGAGTGGTCTCTGGATCTTTAGTGCAGCATACACATGTCTCATCTAGTTCGGAATATTTGTTCCGATATGTTTTCGTCCTTAGGCAACCGGCTCGAGCCTCAAATAGCCAGGCACTGCCCTTTGTGTTATCGTACAGATTTTCCCTCCTAATTTCTTTCTTCTCATTCTTGTAAATCTCCATTGTCCTTTTCGTTTCCATTCTTTGCATCCAATTCACGGTCTCTATTTCTCTCACTTTCTTTCTGATGACCCCTGGTTGTCTATTTACAGTTTCGATTATCCTGTACTTGGTTGCCAGCTTCCTTGACCTCTTCCTCCATTATGTATCCACGCTTTTCATGTAGAGATACTTGTGCACTTTAGCCGCCCATTTATTTTCATCCATGTTCCTGAGCCTTTCATCCTGTTCCTGAGCGGATGCGCGGAGGCGAGCGCCATCTGGTGGTGGGGCAAGGAAATCAGCGGCATGTGCGACGCGCGTGCTCCGCTGCGATTATTTGACATTTTAGGCAAGAGCACAGCCAGGCCGCAGCCATGGGCACGAAATCCGGTGAGGTTCGCAAAGAAAATCTCCGCTTTTAAAAGTGTGGTTCCCCACTTTGATGCTGAAAACTAAACTTATTTGGAGATGTCTTGGCGTCCTCCGGCCATTTCATGCTCCTTGTAGGCGCCTTCTAAGACAGTGTATTCGCTGTTTTTCAGCCAAATCACTTGCAAAGCTACAAGGTTTTAATAAACGACGCTCCCTTCAACTTTTCATAATGTTTTGTCAAGGCACCTTCAGCACCTTTAAAAGCCCCGGCAATGTTGGTCGGCCTTCACCGGCATCCGTTACCCAGGAAGACTCTTCGGCTTATCTCGTTGTGCCAAGTAGCGCCATTACAGTTCGTATGGTGCAAAACCAACCAGCCAAATCTCTGACGTTACCATGAAGCTGGTATTGCTGCAAAGTCATCTTTGACAAACAGAATGATGAAAGTAATTGTTTCTAGCGCAGCACTTGTTTTCAGAAACGAGGCAGTCGCATGCTACTTGCATCGCCATAATAACTTCATTCGAAACCACTAGGATATTTTATATTCTTTCGAGAAAGACATGGAGCTTATGCGCACACTTAGACATTCCAACCGCTGTTATAGGTCATAGTTTCGGCTTTAAAAATGGTAATTTAAGCGGCATGCATGAAAAACAAAAGATACCCCGTGCCTTCCCCCTGCTACCCCCGCCCCATTCCTCGTTTAGGCACATGAAAAATATTCCAATAGAAAGTGTTTCCATAAGCAAATACTTGGGGGCAGAAAAGATGCCAATTTCCTGCCACTGCGATACCCTAAACTACAGGTGTCTTTTGGTGCTGTAGATGTCGTAATACTAAAAAAGAAAACGAAAAACCCCCTGTCGCACGGTCCCATTCACCCTCAAAGAGTTTTCTTCACTATGTGCGAAAGTTTGTCTGCATATATTACGGAGCAGTTCCAGCAAGCGCAGATGAATTCCAATGAAACTTAATAAAAAAGCAAATTGTGCACATGTTACTTGCGCAACAGAATTCTCAAGAACGAATCTCTGGCATCCGGCATTAAACAGCCGCATCGTACGGACTCATAGGCGTGAAATAGATCCACGCCATTTTTTGACACGAAAGCAATAAAATACATTTAGATTTTTCTGTGAAAATTATACTCAAACAATTTTCGAAGACACTGCACCATACGCACAGTGCGGATACCAGCTGAATGCATGTAAAGTAGTAAAAATAGGCGCAAAGCGCTTATAATCATATCTACCCAGGATAGACCCAAACGTCGCGAGATCGTGGACCGCAAGAGGAGCAATGAATGGTACGTGTAAGCTTTATCTGCGAACCCAAACATTTCAAACCTCCTGTAGGTTGAGTACTTGTTTGTAGTATCGTGGTTCTAATGCCTTGTATTGCTGAAACAGCCAAAGCTGCCAATAATAAGATACGCTCTAAACTCCACATGTTTTCTTTGGTGATTCATTTGCCAATGTTCTGCCTCTTGAGGGATTACCCACAGAAACAACTAAAGCCTTGCTAGCGGTGTTGCACAAATATAATTCGCACCAAGGGCGTTTTAAAAGGATTCACACACTGTTCTTGGCAGGGTTTGCTTCGGAGCCCCTTTTAGAAATGAGAAGCATTTGACGAAGACGGCAGGCTTGCGTAATCTAGCAAAACCACAGCCCAATTTCCGGTTGAGCTGGATATTTTTAAGGAGTTGTACTCAGAATTTTAGTAGCCTTTAATTTTTGAAGAAACTGCACCGTACACAAAGTTTGGATATCAGCAGAAGGACAATAAAGCAATAAACGTAGCCGTAAAGCACTTATAATCATAGCTGCCCAGGATAGCCGAAAACGTGGCCAGGTGGTGTCTGCATTAAACGATTTTGAGCACTTGATAAAGGAAGCTGTAGCGAAGGCCTCACTGCACTCACGCCCATTTAGCTTCGTATGCACATTAGCCATAATTATTTCCCTATCTTTAGCAAATTGACCTCAGTAGCTCTGTGGCTCTTCCTGAAGAGGGCGAGCTAAGTTTTCGCTTTTCGTAAAACGCGTAAAAGCGCTTCATTGAACTTTTGCCAGACATTAGACTTTGCATGCTCCCTCCACCTCGTTCCCCCATTTTCAGCAAATGAGAAGCCGATGATACGAACTGTTCTTCTCTAAAATAGTGGAAGACATTGTGGGGCACGACATCGCACCTAAGATGCCGAACTCACGCTGGCTGTTATTACAGGTTACTCACCAGAAAGGTGCACATTGTTTTAGAAGTATTAATTACTCTTTGTTGGCGGTGTCGTGCCCACCACAGTATATTGACAAGTTGAGATTTTGGATGGCTGTGTTTACTCGCAAATTTCGCTCCTTGTCTGCTATTTTACTATTGCTTTCGGGTGACATTGAATCTAATCCTGGACCCATGGCAAAAGCTGAGGCAGATTCACTTGCCCAAGCTCTAGATGCCATTCGCAAGCTTGAAGAGGTTCAAGCTTCAAGCTGATAGCTGATTTGAAGTCTGCCAGGCAGAAGCAAGCGGAATCTGACAATAAAATTAAACTTTTAAGTGACAAGATTGTTTCTTTGGAAAAATCAATGGCGTTAAATCGCCAGTCTAAGGCTGCAGCAGATTCCGACGCTGTACGCGTTGTGTCTGAACAGGTGGCGATTATAAAGGCACGCTGTAACAATTCCGAGAACAGGCTGCGGCGTTCGAATCTGCTTTTTTTCCAGTTTGGATGACGACGCCAGAGAAGACTGGGCAAAGTCGGAGCACAAAATAATCGACTTCTGTGCAGAAAAGCTTGGCTATCCAAATGAATGACCAACAATTTGAGCGTGTGCATCGGTTGGAGAAATATAGTGAAGATAAACGCAGACCAATAATAGCCAAGCTGACCCTCTTTAAGGACAAAGAATCGCATTCTCTCTTCCGCGTACAAACTTCAGGGAACGTCATTTTCCATTCGCGAAGATTTTTCACCGGTAACTCGACGCGCTCGACAAAAGCTAATTGAATTCGCGAAATCCCAGAACAAACCTTTTAAGCTTTCAGTGGACAAGCTGCGTATTGATTCAAGAATCTATACGTGCGATGTTTCTGCAACTGCAGTTGTCCCACTGAATAGATTGCTACGATTGAGAGCATGCGCACAGAGTCGCCATGGACCAAAGCTATCCCCGATTTTACCCTCGCTATCCCTATCGTACGCTAATATACGAAGTATATTATCGAAGCGTGAGCTTATATCTTCTTTTTTGGAAGGCAGTAAATGTGACATTATCGCTTTCACGGAAACCTGGCTGCATTCTGCAATAAATAATGATGAAATCTTTTCATTTTCAAACATGTATGACATATATAGGTGTGACCGCTCTCTTAAAAGAGGGGGCGGTCTCTTGATTGGTGTAAAGAAAGCCATCACGTCATTTTTGGTAAACACTAATTCTGATCTCGAGATAATTTGGGTGGCCTGCACGATCTCTTCTTCTAGCATACTAATCGGTAATTGCTACCGTGCACCGGATTCTAACAGTTCTTTCATCAATGCTCTGCGTGACACAATCACCAAAGCCATTGAACTCTTCCCGGCTGACTCAGTCTATCTTCTTGGGGATTTCAATTATCCGCTAATTGATTGGGCGAAATTATCATCTCCTTGTCATAAATTGTCTGAATTCATCAACTTGTCTTTAGATTTCAATCTCTTTCAAGCTGTTACAAAACCTACACGTGATTCCAATGTTCTCGACCTTCTTCTTAGTACTGCACCTGAAACTATAGGTCACATACAATACTTGGATGGCTTCAGAAATCACCATTTACTCCAAATAACAATAAACATAAGGCCACAGGTTACCGGTCTAACCAGTAAGCAAATTCGTGATTACAATAAATGTAATTATAGCACAATAATATCGGCACTCGAAACTTTCTTCGTGAACACGATGTGGCCATCATTTTACAGTGGATCCGTTGAGGAAAACTGGGTACTGTTCAAAAATACACTGTGCGCGTTAATAGACAAGTATGTTCCACTCGTAAATATTGTCACCCAGCTAGTACAGCTAGAATAGTTGACCAGCAACAGATAGGCAAAAAACACGTCAGCCTTTAATAATGGCTGGACCTCGGAGAGCGCGCGCGCAACCATGAACTTCGTCGTTCTCGCCTCAAGGGGCCAGTGTCACCACGTGCCAACTTATTTCGCGTCATTGCTCCCCTCTCAAAACCGACCGACCCGGTCGCTTCAAGGGCATGGGGCATGCAATATGGGCAATATGGGCTTCACCCGTACTACGTGGACGACTTCAGCACGGGGACGGCGTCGGTTCGAACTAGGATCAGAGCTTTGAGGCACCACCTCACAGTTCACATCGCTGAGGCGGCGTACAACTTAGTAGGGGCCGAAATAGCGGCGCAACATTTTCTCCCAGAGCCCACGGTGTCGGATAGGTGCCCACACCCACACGCGGTCGCCTGGTGAGTACTGGACGTTCCGTCGGGTCCGGTACTTATTATAACGGCAGGCGTCGGTATTCTGCTGGGTGCGGATGCCATTCCGAGCAAGCTGGCGAGCTTCCTCTGCTTTCTCGACGAACTCTTCAGTGGTGTCATTCCTTGTGGTTCCGTGGTCTACCGGGAGCATGGCGTCTAAGGGGGTTGTAACGCGACGTCCGTAAACGAGCTAGAATGGTGTAAACTCGGTGGTCTCCTGCAGAGCGGTATTGTAAGCAAACGTCATGTATGGCAAAATTTCATCCCATGTCTTGTGTTCCACATCAATGTACATGGATAGCATGTCGGCCAATGTTCTGTTCAGGTGCTCTGTTAAGCCGTTCGTCTGGGGATGATAGGCTGTGGTCCTTGGGTGGTCAGTATGCGTCAGCGTGACGACTTGTTGCAACAACTTCGCTGTAAACGCTGCACCGCGATCAGTAATGAGCACAGCGGGCGCACCATGACGAAGCATGATGTTGTGGACGAAGAAGCTGGCGACTTCAGCAGCAGTTCCCCGCGGCACAGCTTTTGTCTCCGCATAGCGAGTTAAATAATCGGTTGTCACTATTATCCACTTGTTTTGCAAGGAACACGTGGGGAACGGACCAAGACTGTCCATTCCCACTTGCTGGAACGGCGCCGAAGGCGGATCCAAAGGCTGAAGGAGGCCGGCAGGCTTGACGGGTGGGACTTTACGCCTCTGACAGTCACGGCACGTTCGCACATAGCGCTGAACCGACGAAAATAGGTGTGGCCAATAGTATTTCTGCCGTATGCGCTCTAATGTCCTCGCGAAGCCTAAGTGGCCGGCACAGGGATCGCCGTGACACGCCTGTAAAACTTCCTTGCGCAGCGCCTTCGGAACGACGAGAAGGAACGTTTCTTGGCTGTTCTCGAAATTTTTCTTGTACAGGACATCGTTCCGCAGGCAGTACGATGTCAATCCTCGTGAAAGTGGGCGTGGGACAACAACGTCAGCTCCCTCGAGATATCGGATGACTGGAAGCAGTTCAGAGTCTGCACGTTGGTAGTCAGCCATGCGCACCACGTCGACGACACCAAGAAACGGCAAATCTAGCTCCAAGTCGGAGGATGTCAAGGGAATAGGAGAACGCGACAAGCAGTCAGCGTTGCTATGCTTACGGCCCGATCTGTAGACAACAGTCATGTCGTATTCCTGGGGGCGGAGGCTCCAACGAGCGAGGTGACCTGACGAGTCTCATAGATTGGCAAGCCAGCAGAGCGAATGGTGATCACTGATCGCTCGAAATGGCCGGCCGTATAAGTAAGGTCGGAACTTGCTGGTGGCCCACACGACTGCTAAACATTCTTTTTCGGTGTTTGAATAATTAGCTCCTGCTTTTGTGAGACTACGGCTCGCGTACGCAATTACACGTTCTGCCCCGTATTGCCATTGAACCAGAATAGCCCCGAGTCCTACATTGCTTGCGTCTGTGTGAATTTCAGTTGCCGCGGTGTCATCAAAATGCGCCAGCACTGGAGTGGATTGAAGGCGTTTGTGCAATTCGGTGAAGGCCTGCTCTTGGTCTTCCGTCCACGCAAAAGGCACATCTTGTCGCGCCAGTCTCGTGAGAGGTTCAGCAATCCTCGAGAAGCCTTCAACGAAACGGCGGTAGTAAGCGCAGAGGCCCAGGAACCGCTGAACAGCCTTCTTCTCTTTAGGGTGAGGAAACTCTTCAACGGCAGCGATCTTTTCTGGGTCTGGTCGTACTTCTTGGGAGCTAACCACGTGGCCTAAAGCTTGAGTTCCCGGAAGCCAAAGTAACATTTTTCAGGCTTGATGGTGAGGTTTGCCTTGCGTATTGCGGTAAGGACACTTCGTTGTCGGGTGAGATGTTCATTGAACGTGCTGGTAAACACAACAACGTCGTCTAGGTAAACTAACCACGTCTGCCACTTTAGTCCGACGATTACAGTGTCCATCATTCGTTGAAACGTAGCAGGAGCGGAACAGAGACCGAAAGGCAGGACTTTAAATTCGTACAGCCAGTCGGGAGTCACGAAGGTGGTTTTTTCATGGTCACGCTCGTCCACTTCGATTTGCCAGTACCCTGACTTTAGGTCTAACGAAGTAAAGAACTCGGCATGCGCAGACGGTCCAAAGCGTCATCGATCCGTGGCAGGGGGTAAACGTCGCGTTTGGTGACTCGGTTAAGCCGTCTGTAGTCAACGCAGAAGCGGAGCGTGTTGTCTTTCTTTTACTAGCACGACAGGGACGCCCACGGACTTGTCGACGGCTGGATGACGTCATCATTGAGCATTTCTTCAACTTGACGCTTAATCGCCTCCCGCTCCATAGGTGACACGCGGTACGGGTGCTGACGAACAGGCCGCGCCGACTCCTCTGTAACTATCCGGTGTTGCGTAATGGAGGTGCGCTGGACTCTAGATTCTGTGGAAAAACAGCCAGAGAATTCTGTCACTAGGCCCAGTAGCTGATCTTCTGTACATCTGCTAAGTCAGCATTATGTGGACGCGGGTACTCAGGCTGGCGTGAGTTGTTACATCCGGTGAAGTCACTTGTAACGTGCCGACGTCGGAGAAGTCAGCAATGCCGTTCAGAAAGGCCACAGCTGTACCTTGAGGGACGTGCTGATACTCATGGCTGAAATTTGTCAGCAAAACTTGCGAGCACTTATTCTGTATTCGAACAAGGCCCCGGGCGATGCAGATGTGTCTTTCGAGCAACAGCGGGATATTTGCCTCGGCAATACCCTCATAGTCGTCGAATGCGTCGCAGGTTACGAGGGTCAACCGCTGCTCCTGGCGGCACCGTGATGTTCTCGTCGACAATCCTCAAGGCGTTGACATACGTGTCGTCAGTGCTGCTCCCTGCTAAGGCCTGCGCCGTTGAAAACGTTACCAGCGACTTTGTAGGTTTATCACGGCTCCATTAGCCTGCAGAAAGTCCATTCCCAGAATTAGGTCCCTCGAACAGCTTGGGAGGATAACGAAATCTCCGAGGTACGTAAACCCACGAATGCTCACTCGCGCTGTGCATCTTCCTACCGGGGTTAGCAGATGGCCGCCTGCAGTGCGAATCTGCGACCCAGTCCACTCGGTAGAAACTTTCTTCAGCTTGCAGGCAAGGTCCATGCTCATAATGAGTGTCCGCTCCAGTGTCGATTAATGCTGTTATGTCTTCGTCGTCTACGGTGACGGGAATGTTCGACGTTATTACCTCTCGTACGGTGTTTGACTGCGTCTGTAGGTCTGCGTCGTTCTGTTTTCGTCGTTGTCGTCGTAGTGGAGGATCTTGCGCACAGTCGACGTCAGCGGCCTCACCTCCGGAGGTCGCTGAACTCAGTTTTCCCGAGCCGCCGGGCTTGGCGAGCGGCGTCTGAGAGCGCCGCGAGAGAAGGCTTGGCTTGGTGATGGTGACCTGTAACGAGCAGGAGACGACGAACGGGCTCGTGCCATCGTTGATCACCATTGCGACGATTCGCGACGAAACTCTCTATTTCGGCGGCCGCTCACCAGGTCGTGGACGAGGTGCATTTGGTGCGAATCCTCGGAGCCCCACATGACGATAAGGACACATTCTGTAGATGTGCCCGGCTTCGCCACAATGGTAACAAAGGGGCTTGTAGTCTGCGGTGCGCCAGACGTCGCTCTTCCTAGTTCTTGCTTCTGCGATGTGCGGTGTGCTGCGAGGCCTGAAGCTAACGTCCAATTGCTGGAGGGGTGTACCATGCTATACGCGCTTGAGGGTGGTGGACGACGTACTGCTTCTGCGTAACTCATTCAGGACGCGGTCTCTGCTGTGGTGCCTCGTACTGTTCAGGAACATGGACGGCCTGTCGGACCTCGGCGCGCACCATTTCCGCAATGGAAAGTTGTCCCACAGAGGCAGCGGTCGTCTGCATCTTCTGCAGTTCCTCCTTGATGACAGCCCTGATGAGTTCTCGCAAGGCGCCGACGTCGTTGCCGAGGGGAACGGCAGAGAGCTCCTTGAAATCACGCGTCGCGGTTGTATTGCCTGGCCCGCTGTTGAAGGGCCTTTTCCATGGTGGTGGCTTCGTCGTGGAAACTCTGCCACTGTCGTCGGCGGATTTCGAATGAGGCCAGCAAAGATTTCCTCTTTGACGCCGCGCATTAGGTGGCGCACCTTCTTTGCTTCAGTCATAGAGGGGTCCGCACGTCGGAAGAGCCGATTCATGTCTTCTACGTACGCCGTCACTCGCTCATTCGGGCCTTGAATTCTCGACTCCAGTGCTAACTCCGCCCTCTCCTTCCGGTCCGCCCTGCGAAGGCATTGAGGAACTGCCGACGAAATTCTCCCATGACGTCAGTGTCGCCTCGTGGTTCTCAAACCATATTTTAGCGGAATCTTCAAGAGCGAAGTACACGTAGCGAAGCTTACGCTCGTGGGTCCAGTCGTTGACGTTGGCGACCCGGTCAAATTGGTCAAGCCAGTCGTCGGCGTCCTCTGGAGCACTCCCGTGGAACAGATTCGGCGTCCGGGTCTTATTGGCGACCACGTGCGATGCTGCAGTAGCGGCAGGAGGTGGTGGTTCGTCATTCTACTTCGTTCGGGTAGCAGACGTGCTGTGGCTGGAGTCCCTGAGACGCCGGCTGGTACGTACGTGCACAGGGGTAAGCTCGTCCGAACTACTCGCCGGGCTTAGGTCTGGGGTACGCTCCGGAGATCTTAACATCGACCGTACCCAGCACTCCACCAGAAATGTCACCCAGCTATTACAGCTAGAATAGTTCACCAGCAACAGATAGGCAAAAAAACACGTCAGCCTTTAATAATGGCTGGACCTCGGAGAGCGCGCGCGCAACCACGAACTTCGTCGTTCTCGCCTCAAGGGGCCAGTGTCACCACGTGCCAACTTTTCGCGTCAAATATTATACATGAACATATTAGTTTCAACACTAACATCAAGGTATTGTCCCAGAGTGAGGTCTGTGCAAAACTAAAATACCCATCAAAGGGATGGGAAAAACGGTTGCTAGGTTACCTCAACGGTGAGAGCAGCGCACGCGTTAATGCGAGTAGGGGTTCGTTCCACACCTGCAGGCACAGTTTTATGGCATTCAGTTTTGCATTTCCATTATTGATC
>NC_051155.1:81735619-81794283 GCF_013339745.2 Dermacentor silvarum | reverse complement strand
AAGCTCACTACGGCACACCAATCCACAGATGAACGAACTTACTGAGTTGCTTAATCGAACAGTAACGGACATGATCTCCATATTTGTTTCTGATGACCATCGTGGCTGGGACACTGCTCTCTCTTTTGTCGCATTCGCGTACAATTCATCACGCCACGACACTGCAGGTTACTCGCCAGTTATTTGTTATACTGCTCTGCACAACGTTCAGGAAGAGGAGCACGGTTGGTGGCTAGAGAGTACGACGCTTCAGTGATTGCCTGCTGTGGCTAGTCTCTGTGAATTGTGTACTACTGTAATATATCCCGTCTTGCTTGTTGCCTCGCCAAGAATATGGATTATCGTATCATCACAGGAACGAAAATATCCCGGCCGCGGCGGCCGCATTCGATGTAGCGAATGCAAAAACGCCCGTGCGCTTGCGTTGTAGTGCATGTTAAAGAACCGCAGGTGGTGAAATTAATCCGAGCCCTCCACTACGGCGTGCCTCATAATCCGAACTGGTTTTCGCACGTAAAACCCCAGAAAGAAGCGAAGAAGAACGAAAACATCCCGGAATTCCAGGTCATTACCAGACTATGGCTCAAGCTCAAGCCGTTGGGTTTAACGTCACAACCACACCGTGCGTTATGAGTGAAACTGCTATGTAGTGCTTTGGATCAATATTCACACCTGCAGTCCTTTATCGTGCAACCTAGACCATGGTATGCGGTCTTTTCCGCCTTCCGCCACCCTCCCTCTCACACATGAATTCGGCGCCATAGTCGCGAATCGAACTTGCGACGTCGTCCTCTGCGACGCACGCCATGACGATGATGGTGATTTAGTAGCATCGGCTTTGAAACGGGGCGGTGACAAATAGTCACCCAAAGCCTGCTGATTTATTCAGGTATGGTATACATGTTTTTATTTAGCAATTTTTGAGTACACTCCTTAATCTTCTTCTTTTCTTCCTTCAATATCTACCTTGTACCGCTACCTATGACTGTACGTAGTGACCATTTTCGCGGCGATCCTGTGGGCACTGCATGTTTGATCACGTCGTGACGCGTCCATTGCTTGCCTCAACTGCCTCCGTGCCTCTGTGCTTCACATGATGTGTATGACGCCGTGCGGCTTAGCAAACCTCTGTTTCGGGAGATATCGTAGACGGTGTCAGGGTGGACGACAGGAAGCTTTGGCCGTTTCAGAGAACATGCAAAAGTGCTTTCGGAGCTGATTAAGCTATGTCCAAACGTTCCGAGCGGCGTATATGGTGCTTGCTCTAAAAGCGGGGCTAAATATGTATTCCAACTCTTCAAAATTTCCGCATATGACTCTAATCAGGATAAGCGTGTTTCGCTCTTTGTTTTTTATTTCGCAATATTTTGTAGCAGTGGATTGTCATGTTTTTGACCCGTAAAGCTCCTCGTGCGGTCACTATCTCATTATTTCCTGCCTAATCACTCGCGGGTGTGCTCAGTTCCGGTATACTTGTTCTTGCTACGCACGAGACTTAAACGTAGCTGTTTTTCACATTGTAATACCTTGTATAAAAGTGCGGATTATGCGTATAACTCGCTTACTCCTGTGGACCGTCAAGAAACATTCAGCTTCGACCATTCCTGCGCTATCGGTGTAGTACCGTCACTTATTGTAGTGCGCATCTATTCAAGTGTGCGCCCATTCACTTATTCTTGACATATTGCCGAAAGAGTTGGTGTAAGTTTCCGTGCTGGTTGGGGTAGATGTGTGTAGATACTGTGCACAAAACATACTATGGCAGGAAGCCGCGATACTCCCGTTCATTGTTTAACGAGCGGTACTCACTATTGCCGACGTACCGGGGCTGAAGCCCTTTCTTTGAAGGTTAGCAATACAACGCTGGCAGATGAGCAAATCTGTGTATCCTCGAGGAAAGCCGTACATCTCAAAGTGCCGAAACACGTACGGACAGTTGCAGCCGCGGTCCGCGAACTTGGCCCCCTATTACATTCCATTCCTTAATATGCCACTCACTCATTTTTGCAGCCAACACTGCATGCGTCTTCAATCCACAACGATTCAACCCGCATGATGGCACAGTGCTTTAGCGGAAACAGTTGCATTTCCGACAGCTGATCGACACAGCGAGGTAGAAGCGGTAATGGTTTCGTATTCGCGCGCGGTCGCTGAGGAGACGTATGACGCGTCGCCGTATGCGCCATCTCGTTTCTCTACTGCAAACTGCTCCGCGAAAAGGGCAAATAACGGTGGCTCGGTGGTCCTATCCACCGATCCACGCGCTCTGGCGAGCATTTCTTTAAGACTTTGAATACGGCGTTGAAAATTCCCATTATTTTGCAGTGTGGTCGCAGACACATAACGTTGCTTCCTTAGTTGTCTTTGTGCAGTTTCATTTCGTTTTCTTTTTTTCCTGCAGAAGAATATATATTGTGAAAATTACTTCGTTCTTCTTACCGTATTATTAACACCATTAACACTACACTTCTCTTTGTTTGCGTTTGCTCAGTCCATTCATTACACGGCTTTATTAACATAAAAGCGCACTTACCTTTGAAAGGTGGAAAGCTATATGGGACCTTGGAGGCGTCCCACGATGCGGATGACGCCTTCTCTCGACCTGAGGAGATGCTGCAGCGGCCTAGACAGCGTAGTAGACGTAACAGATAGCCGTATTAAAATGTTTTGAATCAAAAGTGTAGACCACTAGGAAAGTCATCAATAAACTTGCAAGCGCTATTTAGAGATGACGGTGCAAACATAGATCAAATGCAAAAGCCCGTGTCAAAGTCGCCTGAAATATAATATTTTGCCAGTTACAGTGATGAATCCCTATCTACTTCGGCTAAACAAACACTAGATGCCGCTCAGGGCCTATAACCGTCCTCAAATACAAGACCTCGAACTGTTTCTTCGCATTCATCAAATTATGCATTTTATTATTATGGCTATACTCCCTCATTATCGATTCAAACGTGTGTGCTGGGCAAATGTGGACATCACCTCATGTCTGACACTAATCACAAGTGCAGTTCGCGTCCGTTTTGTGAAGATGTATCCACCTCTGAATTTTTTTTTTTTTTGAATTCTGATTTTCATCACAGTTTTCTTTATCACTCACAGACACGTTACTTATTTCTTACCTTTAAAGATTTGACAAGGGTTGAAGGATCCAATGACCATGGCTTGATATAGACATCAAACTGGGAAAAGAAATAAATGCATGCAAATGACAGGGACATAAGCAATCCTTCTGTCTTAGGCTGACATAGGTTTAAGCTTTGGCTTGCAGTTCTTCTATAATTTTAGCAAAGCTTTGCGTATGTTTTAAGCTTTTTCTTCTTTAACGTTTTGCACAACCGCACTTTCCATACCGTAAAAAAAGTTGCAGTGGCTTAGCTCGGCTATGCCAGGATATACGTAGCGTTAGCAAAGGTTCAGCTGATTATTCTTAGCTTTCCTGGTTGTCTCCTAAGCTCAACTGCTAATTGCCAGGCAACTACTTCGGGATCCGATGAGTCAAGCTTCTCCGTTCTTCTGCGCTGTTGAGCAGCATTTGCGCTCTCCTTCTCCGTGGCTATACCACACTGGCAAACGCCAGTCAGAAGCGCAGCGGCTCCAGCGCAGTGTCAGACGGCGACTCCATAGCGAGCGCGCGCCGGCGCCAGTGCGTCTACCACGGCTACGACGTCACTCCTCTGGAATGCGCACACTCCTCTGGAATGCTCCAGCCGGCCCGCCGTGCGCCGGCTTCGCGCGGAACAGCGCTTGCGCAGTCGAGTCCAACGCAGGGAGGAGACGTTTACAAGCTACATCGAAGATGTTCTCTCCCTGTGCAAGCGCGTCGACCCATCTCTCACTGAAGGAGAAAAAATAAAGCAAATCATGAAAGGAGTCGACGACGACGCATTTCAGATGCTTGTCGCTAGGAACCCCCAGACGGTAGCCGACGTGATACAACTCTGCCAGACTTACGACGAGCTGCGAAAGCAGCGTGCGTCGACGCGCCGTGCTGCTCAAGATACAGCAGACATTTCCACCCTTGCCAGCGACGCCACTGCCGATCACACCGTTTTGCTGCCACACATAAAGCAGTTCATCCGCGAGGAAGTTGCACGTCAACTTTCCCTTGTCGCCCACCCACCTGAGCCAGCGCCGTCATCTTTAGATCCACCTCTTCGTCATTTCATTGAGACGCAAGTCGCCCAGGCACTACCAACTGCCCCGCCGGCGTTGCCTGTCCCTACGCCATTAACTTACGCTGCCGCTCTTGCCAGACCACAGGCCCCATCTCTTTCTGGCGCCTACCGTGCCACCGGGTCCTTCTACACGTCGCCGCCACCCTCACGCCCGGTGCCCCATCCTTCTGCGCCCACCGGACCATCTGTTGTGAATCCGTGGCGTACCATTGATAACCGGCCCATATGCTTCGCATGTGGTCTTGCGGGCCATATAGCCCGCCACTGTCACCGTCGCAGCTTCCGCTCTCAACATGGTGTGGCTTCGCCAACCTATCAAGGTGCTGAGCACTCACCACGAGTTCCTTCTCCCGTCGCCGACCCGTTTGCTACACGCCGCCCGTATGACTCACGCCGGTCATCTTCTCCCCGTCGCCGATCCATCTCCCCGATGCTTCGCCGACCTAGCCCCGCACGAGAGGAAAACTAACAGCCGCAGTTCCCGAGGCAAGAACTGCGCCGTCATCGAACTCTCCAAGACCTCATTTTTACCCGCCTAACGAAATTGATTTATTGGTAGAAGGTATCGCCGTACGTGCACTTGTCGACACAGGAGCTGTTGTTTCTGTAATTAGCGAAAAATTGTGCCGCGATCTGAGAAAAGTGACCACCCCGCTTACCGATGTTTCCCTGCGTACGGCGACCTCGCATCACGTCAAGCCTACCGCTCAGTGCACAGCCCGTGTAATTATTCAAAATGTTATGTATGCCGTAAAGTTTGTCGTCCTGCCCCGATCATCCTACGACGTAATCCTAGGATGGGATTTTCTGTCTACTCATCAAGCCCTCGTGGACTGCGCGCGTGCCGAACTCACATTGTCGACGCCGTACCCTGACCTCGATGACCACGCTCCCCCTAAAGTGTTTGCCGCGGCTGATGTCCACATCGCCCCTTTGTCCGTCGTTCTGGTACCGGTGTTTTCGCCTGCCGCCGCCAACTCACCTGTTTTGTTTTCGCCATCTGCAGCTCCTGCTCGGCGCCGAAACTTCCTCCTCCCGTGGGCTGTCATCAACTTCTGCAATGGTTCTGCGGCTATCTACGTGTGCAATGTATCTGAATGTCCGTCACTTCTACTACGCGGCGAGTGTCTGGGAAGCTTCTAGACTTTTGACTGCCTTTTCGAGGATGCAATGCTTGGCGATAAGGCATCACTACCGATTTGTGCCATCGCTCCTGCCGCTGACACCGACGATCCTGACGACATATTCTTAAATGCCGTCGATTCCGCCCTCACACCTGCGCAGCACAACTTGATTGTGCAACTCCTGCAGCGTTTTCGAGCCTCCTTCGACCACAACCAGTCTTCCTTAGGTCGAACATCAGCAGTTGTTCATCGGATCGATACCGGTCAACAAGCACCATTGCGCCAGCGCCCATATCGTGTGTCGACTGAAGAACGCCGTGTCATCGATGAGCAGGTAGACGATATGCTGAAACGTGGAATAATCCAGCCCTCCAGCAGTCCCTGGGCCTCTCCAGTTGTGCTGGTAAAGAAAAAGGACGGATCCATCCGGTTCTGCGTGGATTACCGCCGTCTTAATCGAATAACCCGCAAGGATGTGTACCCTCTACCACGCATCGACGATGCCCTGGACTGCCTACAGGGAGCAGAATTCTTCTCGTCCTTAGATCTGCGCTTGGGATACTGGCAGGTGCCGATGGCAGAGGCCGATCGCGAAAAAACGGCTTTTGTGACGCCCGATGGCCTGTATGAGTTCACAGTCATGCCCTTCGGCCTCTGCAACGCGCCTGCTACTTTCGAGCGCATGATGGACACGATCCTTCGAGGCCTCAAGTGGCATATTTGCCTTTGTTATTTAGACGACATTGTGGTCTTTTCCTCCGATTTTGCGGCCCATCTAACTCGCCTCGAACAAGTTCTCGCTTGCCTCTCAGCTGCAGGACTGCAACTGAACTTGAAGAAATGCCACTTCGCCGCTCGAAAGCTTACGATTCTAGGTCATGTTGTTTCGACGGACGGTATTCTCCCCGACCCTGCCAAACTTACAGCCGTTTCCGCGTTTCCCAAACCAAGTACCATGAAAGATCTCCGCAGCTTTATCGGCCTATGTTCTTATTTCCGACGCTTTATCCGCAATTTCGCTATGATCATCAACCCTTTGACCAAGCTCCTCGCTGGCAGTCATAACCTTTCGGCTTGGTCTCCTGCTTGCGACGACGCTTTCAACGAATTGCGCCGTCTCCTTACGTCGCCTCCTATACTGCGACACTTCGACCCCTCTGCACCCACTGAGATCCACACGGACGCCAGCGGTGTCGGGTTAGGCGCTATTCTTGCTCAACATAAAGATGGGTTTGAAGAGTACGCCGTTGCCTATGCAAGCCGAACTCTCAACAAAGCCGAAGGCAACTATTCGGTGACTGAAAAAGAATGTCTTGCCATAATTTGGGCCATAGAGAAATTTCGTCCTTACGTGTACGGGCGCCCATTTGACGTAGTGACCGACCACCACGCCCTGTGCTGGTTGTCGTCACTGAAAGATCCAAGTGGTCGCCTCGCTCGATGGGCATTGCGCCTCCAGGAATACGGCATCCGCGTCGTGTCATCGCTCTGGTCGGAAACATTCGGATGCAGACGCCCTCTCCCGTTCACCCTTGCCTCCCGACCCTGTCTGCTTCACAAATACTACCTACGATACCAGCGCTCTTGCCATCTCTGACATGCCATCTGAGCAGCGCAAGGACCCGTTGGTGGCTTCCATTCTAGACTTTCAGTCTGGCCGGACTTCTGCTCCCACTTCTCGGACATTGCGTCGGCAGGCTGAACACTTCACCACTCGGGAAAACGTGCTGTACCGCCGGAATTACACCCCCGGCGGCCGTAAGTGGCTCCTCGTCATTCCCCGCCACCTGCGCTCCGAAATCTGCTCCACTTTCCACGACGACCCACAATGTGGCCACGCAGGTTTCCTGAAGACGTATTCACGCTATTAGGCTTCGGTACTACTGGCGTGGCATGTACCGTTATGTTCGCCAGTATGTTCGGTCATGTTCCACGTGCCAGCGACGCAAGACTCCTCCTCAACACGCCGCTGGCCCCTTATTACCTCTGCCATGCCCCGCCCGACCATTTGACCGCGTCGGCATTGACATCTACGGTCCCCTTCCCAGTACACCAGACGGTAACCGTTGGATAATCGTTGCCGTCGATCACCTCACACGGTATGCCGAAACTTCACCTCTTCCGTCGTCCACAGCAAAAGACGTTGCCACTTTCATTCTTCACAATCTCGTCCTTCGTCATGGAACTCCTCGAGAGTTGCTGAGTGACCGTGGTCGTGTGTTCCTCTCCGACGTTATCGCAGCATTGCTTCGTGAATGCCGTGTCGTTCACCGCACCACCAGTGCCTATCACCCACAGACCAACGGGATGACAGAACGTTTTAACCGCACCCTGGGCGACATGCTTGCTATGTACGTCTCGTCAGATCACTCCAATTGGGACCGAGTGCTACCTTTTGTTACGTACGCTTATAACACCGCCATTCAAAGCACCACTGGATTCTCCCCTTTCTTTCTCCTTCACGGACGCGAACCTTCTTGTACCATGGACACTATTCTTTTATACCGACCCGACGCCTCCGAGTCCACGACTCTATCTCAAGCAGCTACATACGCTGAAGAATGCCGCCAACTTGCACGTTCATTCACATCACAAGACCAGTGGCGCCAGAAGGAACACCACGATGCCTCCGCTACTCCTACGTGCTATGCTGCTGGCTCGCTAGTCTGGCTGCGTGTCCCGTCCACTACACCTGGCCTTTCAACGAAGCTGGTCTCCAAGTACCAGGGACCATATCGTGTACTTCAACAAACATCTCCGGTGAACTATCTCATCGAGCCGTTAGAACCGTCTTCGGACCATCGTCGTCGTGGCCAAGAAATTGTCCACGTGTCCAGACTCAAGCAGTGCTACGATCCCCCTGTGTTTTCTTGCCCCTAGATCGCCAGGATGGCTCCTTATTCCGCGGGGGGTAATTGTACTGAAGGCGATTGACCGCGCTTCGATGTCTGGGGAAAGAAGACGACGATGAGTCTGGTTGTTGTTGACGCTCTAGCTCGCGCTCGCCGGTAACCAGACCTGCCTTTCGGATAGCCTTCTGTAACGCCACATCGAGGCCTGCTTGAAGACCAACACCCCCATTTTAATGTCTACACCAAAGCAACCACAGCTATTATGAGTGATTCCCAGAATAATATTTTTTTAAACAATTGTATTTTCCGATTGCGCTATGCGCATCTACGCAGTTGCCAAATGTGATTAGGGGGGTGGTCCTAATATGCGCACTATGAAGCATTATTAAAACACGGCAGGAAAGCTCGGTTTATATTACCTATCCGCTCATAAAAGGGTCATATAGGAACGACAACTTCAACAGGCGAAGCTGACATACCTCTTTAACAGCTCTATGGCCATGCTTCTTGATGAATTCCCGGTACTTCTTCCCGCATTCGTTTTCGACCGTTGACAACCACTGACATGCCTCCTGTTACATGTGGAAAAGTCGAGTTTCGTTACTACTAAAGTTCTTACCGTCATACAGTGGGAATCGCACGCAGATTTGTATTTCACGACAATCTAGAAGTTATAGTATATTACCTTTTTCTAAAGTGCAAATGTCGGTACTAGAGTAAAAATGTATGTCACTGATACCAATTTGAGTGTTCACTGATCGCTGGTGCACTGTCCAGAGCCAATCGCCAGCGACAAGTGAGCTGGGATTGCATTGCGAAAAGGAGACTGGGCCTCAATTAACAACGTACAAAACCTAATTTTAGGCCCTAATTTTAGCTGCGATCGGTTTCATAACCACAGGACAAGCTGCATATGAAGCGATAAGATATGCTTAAAGCACAGAGTAAGCATAACTGCTGTCAATTTCCTTGGCAACACCTCGCCTTTGTTAGTCGGTGGCGCATATGAAGTCTCCTTGCAGATTTCACGGAAATGTCAAAGTCGGTTGCAATGCGCGTTGTTCATACAGTTTACACGTGCGCACATGCAGATCTATATGATTGCATTCTAAATGCCAAGCACCACACAAATGAGGGTTTGATTTTACGCAATTTCGTTACCTAAAACTCCGAACGCACATATTGAGTCGGGGTCAATGAACAGCAATGTTTTGTACGTATATGCCGCCGATTGATCCTCCACTTTAAACGTTTCCCAATTTCAAGTGAGTTTCAATAGATACCATAGTGGAAAGATCAACTTAGGGCCGTCCACGCTAGATCCACATTAGGACCGTACGTGGTTTTTCAGCACCGAAACCTGCGGACACCAGCTTGCAAAACTTTGGCCTGAATCGTAATGCAACCGATTCGCTACGCCCCCTCTACTCAACAGCAAGTAGTCGTTAATTTGGCATACGAAAACTCTCAGGCATATAATGACGCAGATCTCGCTCACAAAAAAAAAAAAAAAACGTCTCGCAACTGTTTTTTTTTTTTACTGCTAACGAATGTATGCTTATTGTCAAGAAAACCCAAGTACATTAAAGTCTGTGTCCTACTTCCATGTTCCGAATCCATCTTACTGCATAAAAAAAAAGACATCTGCACAGGTACCCGCAAGTACCACGTATATTAGGCGTCGCAACGGTTAGAGAGTGTGGATTTGGAAATGATCTATTCAGCGTAATAATTAATTAACCACTCGGCGCAGAGGATCAGTGGCTATGGAGGTTCAGTGGTGCATTTTGCTGGACACAGAATATGAACGTGTGCTTATAAGTTTAGCTGTGCCTGAACCAGCCCCAGATTATAGAAATTAATCCGTACCCCACTTGTACGGCGTGTGTCAAAGCCGGCGTGTTGCTTAGTCAAGTTATTAGACCATATAATTTGATTAGGTCTCAATATTTAGGTAAAACAATTCTGTGGTTTTACGTGCCAACACCCCGATATGATTATGAGGCACGCCAAAGTAGGGGGACTGCAGATTAATTTTGGCCAGCTGGGGTTCTTTACCGTGCACGCAATCCACAGTAGACGGACCTTCTTGCGTTTCGCCCACATCGAAATGCTGCTGCCGAGGCCGAAATTTGACCACGCAATTTCTTGCTTATCAGCACAAGGCCCAAGCCACTAAGAAACCACGTTTAGTCATTTTTAAATGAATGAGTTTTTGTTTTGCGAATACCAAGCTGAGGTAGCTCAGAAAGAGTAATCTGACTCAGTAGGCTCTTTATGGTGCATAACAGGACTCATTTCTTTGTCACACCTTCAATAAGATTCATGGGATTTGCTGAAATGCATTCACCTCTGAGGTCATCTTCAGGAACTTCTCTTTTTCTGGAGACTCCCTCAGAACTCGACCCAGTTCCTGCGATAAACGAGAATGCAAGGTCGTTAAACACTGTTTGAGGGTAAGCATATTACTTACGTTTATTTTGCCGGACAATGTCTGTAAATTAGCAAAGCTGTCGTAACTACCTTCGTTCTGCTGCCAATTCTGTGAGGTGCCATAAGTATGAAGGACACGCGACATAAAAAAGTGCCCGAAACTCCAAAACTAAAAACTCTACGGCCCATATTCACAAAAAGAGGTGTACGTTAGAACTGTTCGCAACAAAACATCTCAGCTAATCAGGATTTTGAATGTATACCGAAGCTGTAGCTATGGTAGCTAACGGTAAACTCAATTCGGTGAACCTGTGCCCTGGAAGAGAAGCAACACTGTAATTACAACAACAGCAGCAAGCACATATGTCAGTTGTCGAGTGTAAACCCATGCACGGTCCTAGTTCGTCCGCCTCTTGTTACTATAAGAGGAGCACGAACAGGGACCGTGCATGTGTTTCACCGTACTACATTCGACATTATTTGTTGATGCACGCGCACATTCAAAAGCGTATACAACACTTTACACGACGCCCATGCAATTTGGTCCGGACACGCTCAAATATTTTTGGGAACTCCAGCCGCATTTTGCACCGAGCAACTTGATCACTTTCTGTAAAAAATGCGGGCAAAATGAACACTGGCGAAATAAAGGCGAATGCGCTGAAAAAGATCCGTGCATGCGGTCGACCCATGGCAAGAGCGCCTATGAACTTATAGTTTTAGAATTCCAGCTCCTAATTATTAAGTATTGCCGTTCACTCGAAAATTGGTAACCACACAAAACCCAACCTATTATTTCTCCAATATACTGTGAGTTTTACAGCGCAAAATTCAGATCTTTTCATTTTTCTTTTGTGTAGCTAAACATGTAGTCACGTGTAGTCACGTCCACTGGCGAGAGGGAAGATTGCGACAATTCCTCCGCAAGTAACGTTTCGTGCACGTTAGTGGTCGAAGGCCTAGTACTGATTCTCATTTGGACGGGTCTTAAGTTGCGCCTCGATATTCTCGGGTAATACAGTCAATTCTGGCTGATTCCACCACTGTTAACCCAATTTCTTGCTTAATTCGGCCGCACTAAAAAGTCCCGACGAGAAACCATAGACTCGTATGCAAGGAAATCTCGTTTAGTTCGCAGCCCGAATCCTGTCATTTCGGCCAATTCTAACCCAACCGGCAGCTCTTACGGTAGCAGCGGTTACTAAAAGCATGAAAACAAAAAACAAAAAAACTTCGCAGACGGTGCTACTGCTTCCATAAGCGTAAGCCTGTGTTATTTATTGTTATTTTTATATTTTACTGGACGACGCTCTTTCGCACGTGAAGCCATTTGTTCCCGCTTGTTCTGTGCCGGGACTCGCTGACACCGCGTTTATTCATGCTAGTTGAGTTGCGCTCCCAGAGCAAAAAAATAAAAAGGAAGAGAACACATTCTACTTTAAATCGACCAAGAAGATTTGAATTCCTTCATTTTGTCACCGTTGGCAATTCGAGTCTTCGAATAATTGGACCAAATTTTGCGCCATCCCGCAAGGATCCAAGAAGCTGCAGTTGAGTTTATTACCTGATAACCGGTTAACTGAAAGCGAAATATCGTCATCCAGACAGTGTATAGCACGAATTAAGCTACAAAGGAAGCGCCCCCATACGGTTTTTTTCAGAAAGAAAACATTGCAGTTCATGATAAAGTATATCCTGGTCCGCGGGGATTCAACCCGGGACGAACGCTTTTCCCTGACGGTCGCTCCACAATCTATGCTAATCAGGAAGTTAGGAGGTCGGAAAAGCGAGGCAGAATGATATGACAACTCGAAGTGCAGAAACACTGAATATGGTAAATCGCTTCTGCTGAAGCCACACGACGGAGGAAGATGATTTGTGAATGGGAAAGATTGAAGTTTGGTGCCACCGTCGGTGGCTGACGACATTTCCCTTTCATGAGTTCTGCCCCGCATCAATGGATTCAGCCACCCTGTTTGACGTTGCTCATCTGTAAAACTCAAATTTTTCCACTGCAGCGGGGAAACTGTTCAGAAAGCTTCATATAGGGGTAGTGAATGGAGGAAAATAGCCGCACACGAACTTCAGCAGGAAGGGCAAGTTCTTGCACGAATTTCGCCGCATGAATAAGCTCACCTTTATCATTCGTGGCACGTCGGCACTCTCCGCTTCCGCGCCGCTCAACATCTTAGACAACTCACTGAAGACTTCGGCGTCGAGCGCTGCAAGAATGAAAACCAAAAGAAAGAAAAGAAAAAAAAGAACCCGCGCGGTCGTCATTTGGAATCGCAAAACAGAATATGAGACCGGTTCCTACCGTAGGTTGTTAGCAGTCACGTAAAGAAATTACAATATGTTTGTATTCTTGTTAACCCTTTACCTGGCAGCTAAGCAATACTGTAGACCTAACAAAAGCATCTGCAAAACTAGACAAATCCAAATATTAGTCCGTGCCTTTCAATTCACATTTATTAATGAACCTACTCAACAGTGGTAGTCAATAAAATGTCTAGCGTGAGCAACAGCAGATGTATTGGTCACAAAACCTGAAGGCTTCGTCGTTATCTTCTTAGCGCACGTGGGGATCATATTCTCGCCAATGCGATCTTTTTTTTCCCCACTTTTATTAGGCAAGCTCTTATTTCCTTCATGAAGGTACATCTCAAGAACACACATTAACCCTGCCGAAGCAAGTGCCAGAGACAAGTTTGGACCATACATTTACCTCTCACCACCTGGTCAACAATCATTTTCACCTACTGTATCTCGGTTAGTTTGTAGAGAAACCGTCTAATATTTCAATGGGTACGTATTTGAGCAAAGTGAAAATAAATAAAGCAATAAAACCATTATAGGTCAAGTCTTCTTATCTTGCGAGCTAAATGAGTAATTAAATTGACCAATATTTACGTTACAATCTTAATAGTTAGCTTTGCGGTAACCATGTAAATGCCTTGTTATAGGAGCTCAATAAACATATAAATTAGCCGCCGTAGTAGATTAGTGGCTAGGGCGCTGCGCTGCTAGGCACGGGGTCGTGGAAACAAATCCCGGCCGCGGCGGCCACATTTCAATTAGGGCGGTATGCAAGAATGCCCCTGTACAGTGCATTGAGCGCACGTTGACGAACTGCAACTAGTCCAAATTAAGCCGAAGTTCCCAACCGCGGCGTGCCTGATGTTCGGATCGCGGGTGTGGCTGGTAAAATCCGTAATTCATTTTATTTTAAAATATGAGTTACAGTCGCTTGCGGTATGCTATCTTCTGCGTAACAAAGACAATCATGAAATTGAACGAAACAAACAAAATAATTGTGTGACCTTGCGCTAGCGCATCACAGCAATGTTTCTCTGAAACACGTTGCAAGCACTAAGCATAATCCACCATATTTGGACAAGACATCGCTTGAGGCCCGTGCCTAGAATGATCGGAACTTGGAAATATCTGTTTACATTCTAAGTAATGCAGTAATTACCTTTGTTCCCTCTTTCAAGAGCTTCTAAGCCATTGTCTTTTTATGTACGTGAGTAATGATTATCGTATGACTTCCTTAAACCATCCCATTCATCTGCAGTAGCATGATAGGCACTTCACCAGGCAAACCTCTCCCGGATTCAATAACGAGCCTTTGTCTCTCTCTCTCTTTACCGCTGTTTTCTGGTACACGAAGTATGACTGCTTTTCCGTGTTGATTTTTCGTTTCACATATATGTTAATTGTTCATTAATTTATTTATTTCTATATTCCATGCGAATTTGATTTTGCGGTGCATGGTTCTGAACGGTACTTAAGGTTTTATTGCTCTCTTGTGAAACTTGAAACTTGCAACAAAGAAAAGTACGACTGTCTGAGCGAAAACAATTGTTGCACTTGTCTTGCGCTTATGACAAGTCCGTGCATGCCCCTGGTACGGTAGTTAAATTGGAACGGTAGCTCAATTCACTATGACTCTTATTCAAAATGCTCCTTATCTCTAGTATTGACATCGTGTATGTCCGCATACGTAAAATTGATTGAGTCTGGGCAAAATGTCAGTTAATAATGAGAAATTAACGGAGACAGCCTTTTTCTCTTTTTTTATCTTCACTGTCACAGCAATGCTACAGAACATCCTGGCTGATATAGACAGTCATATACAAAGTCACATGCCTTCGTATAAAAATAGCAATCGTGTAACTGGTGCGCTCAGCTTGGCAGTCTATTATTTAACTAAAAAGTATTGAGCAGGTAACAACATTCAGGAAGAAATTACAAAGTGCACTTACCTCCTCTGGCACCACTGAGAATATGTAGAATGATGGCGTTGTAGAAGGAAGCCGATAAGGACACCTTCAGCAGAAGAATAGCAGGCTGCAAGAACGTCTACTAGTTAACATCCGTCGAGACATTTGGGGGCATTTAGGTACTGTAAAAAACTGAAGACCTTAACCGTAACGTATTTGTGTTACAAAGTTAGAAATTCGTAATACAGAAGGGAGTCTGTTCGGCAACAGACCTCACCGCGCGATGGATTTTCTGAAAAACGGTTTGAGCGCTGGTACAGCCCATACCATACGTTTAGGCAACTGACTCAGGTCACATATCACATGGCGCCTAGCTCTTGCTACCACCGATGCTCAACCTTACTCTGATGTAGATAACGTCCCCTCTCCTCGGGCCATTGCACTGAGCCCTATAAGCAGAACCATGATGGCGTTTTCGCCACCTGAGATTATGTCATAGGGCAATGCTAAACACGAAAGTAGAGACGGCTCCGAACGCGAGGACGCAAACCGATTCACGCAGACTTCGCCCGCTATCTTGTATGCCGCTTAACCATTGTAAATAACCAGTAAATATATTTTGCCTCTCTCGTCTCCCCGTTACAACATTCTACCTGAAGACGCTAAGTGGCGGTTAGTCAGATGTCTCGTCGGACGTTGAATCCTGTTATGTATCTTCCATTTTGTTTCGATAAATGTGGCGGCCACCACTTACGTGTTGACATTAAATATTAAGCAACAGCCGAAAATACCCATGCCATTAGAGATCGCGCATGACATGCGCGCCTTACCTCACGGAGGTGGTGCAAGCTGCGCCCCATGTAGTCATGTATCTGCGCTGCCGTTGATGTTTCGTCCACTGACAGATGGAGCTCGGCAGTTTTTCTTGAAGTGTTTTTCACACCATAGCTTACAGTCAGCATCGCCTGCCAGAAAAGAATAGAAACGGCCGATACAGCAGAAAATAATGTAGAAGGGTCAAGTCGCTATAAATCCTACGATTCTATGCACAATTTCTTACGTATATTATATAACAGGCAATGCTGTGAAGCCTGGGGGCTTCTCTCGCGGCTCGCATTTACGACCAGAAAAATAGCGCGCCACATAAGAAACGAAGATGGAGGTGCGCGTTATGCAGTACAGAGTAACATTGTCTCATACTTTTATGTCGCAATATATGACGCATTAAAGGCGTTACAGATCTAAGCCTATTTGCTACAGAATTAGCGGAATTAGCGATGGTGGGACTAGCAGCTCCAATTCATCACTTGAGCTCGCGACCAAGACGGAGGCTGATACATCACATGCTATAGGCACCAAAGTGCACTAAAGGTACGTTACATAACATTACGTCCGAAAGTGCTGGTCGTAATATATGAAATTGTCTTACTATAGAAGGTGTCGCACATCACAAACAATGGCACTATATATATGCATATATATACGAGGCGCGAAGTGAGACCTCTATCACCATACTTCTCTTGTAGCTTCTGCAGCATTACCTGCTAAGTATGAAATGGATCACGGTGCTCGTATACTGGAAACTTATTTAACCTAGCAGGGATTTCCCACCGCGCGCAGAGGTGCCCGCCTTTATTGTAAGCAAGTTGCCGTTATAGCCATACGGTTGCTATAGCGAAGGCCAGTCTCGGACGGCACTTGCGAAATCTAACTTCTTCGAACATGTGCCAAGAAGCGTAATCGTCTAGCGCCAGTTTTTTGTTTAACCAAATGTAAAGCAAATCTAGGTGAAAAATAAAGGAAACCGACCAAAGGTATGCTGTTATTAAGCATGAGACGTTTCGGCTTCCTCGCGGAAGCCTTGTTTACAAACTATAACTGATTCAACCTTGTCATAGAGCCCCTGAAAACGCGTGCATTGATGTCCTTAGACCAACCCCGAAAGGTGTTATTACGGTAGGCAAATGCTGCTTCTGTATTATAAAAAAACACACTAGGCACTAGAAGTATTCGTAAGGCAATTAAACAGCAGTGAAGAAGCCTTACAGTTTACTACCGAGAAGGAAGTCGCTGGCCGTTTGCTTTTCTCAAACGTGCTGCTTAAAAGAAAAGCTCTGTCAGCTTTATTTCAGCATCTTCAGAACAGAGATACACATTAAGCGACACCTTAATTTTGCTTCCGTGCGAACGGCCTGCCACAAGTGCTCAGTCACTACTTCGCTACGCAGTGACCCCGGCTTATTTCCTCTAATCAGGATTATCAGTCCTCTGACAAGCGCAGGGTATGCCGTGAACGTTCAGGCTGCTGATGGACTTAAAGTTTAATTCGTTCCATGAAACACTGTTCAAAGAGGTGCGCGATATCGCAAGCCTCAGGTCCCCGAGGTTGCGCCGCCATTCTCTTAGCACCTGGAGTCAGTGAGGCCATGACATGTGTTCTAAAACCTCGGAAGTCCATGTGACCCATGTTCACGCGCGCTAGTTGCATTATAAACTGGTATATGCGATGGACAATCCGAAGAATGAAGTTTCCAGCCGTGGTATACCGAATACCCTACGCAACCTACAAAATGTTTACTTTGGCGAAAGGGACAATCTTGAGACGCGCTTGACATAACGTGTTATGTTGTCAAATACAAGGATGTCGCTTCCACTGCTTCTATGAAGCACGTGGCATCCTCTAATCATGATATTGACTGGGACAAGGCTTCCATTGTCACCAGTTAAAGAGACTGGATTTCACGACAGTATATCGAGCGGCGTGGAGCAGAGGTAGAACACCGGGCATCTAATCTGAAGGTCGTAAGTTCGAATCCTCCTCTACACCACTACATTTTCAGGCATCGAGTGCAGCCTGACATCGGCAAAAAATAATGCCGAGATATAAAGGGACTATACTAGTCCAGGTGCAACCAAATTAGGAAGCCCCACTAAGCTTCAACAAAGTCCCTCCCTCACCAGAACAGGAATTGGCCTCCGTGGTGCAGTATTCGGCCATTACCTCCCTCATGACTACAGCAATTAACCCATGGCCATCAGCACCCAGCGGCTGCGGAGCTTCTGACCAAGGCGGCGGTCAGACCTGTGATGCGGCAGAGGGTGCTAAGAATCTCTGGGTCCGGAAATTGGATCCGCCACTGGAAACTGAACCTGGCAACGTTCAACAAACGCACCCTCTCAACTGAGGAACTATCCGGCATTGCCTGGGATATTATTGACCTTAGTGAGGTTAGAAGAACTGCTTAGGCTTATAGAGTGCCGATGTATGGCCATGTCCTCTGCTACAGAGGTATTCCAGATAAGAGAGAATTCGCGGTAGGATTTCTAGTCCATAAAGACATAGCGGGCAACATTGATTAATTATACAACATTAATGAGAGGGTAGCAGCCGTCGTAATATTCCTGTATATGAGGTAAAGAATGAAGTTTGTAAAAGCCTACGCCCCAACCTCCAGTCACGGTGATGAAGAAATAGAACGGTTATATGAAGATGCTGAATTAGTGATGAGAAAGTGCAAACTCAGTACACTGTAGTCATGGGCAACTTCAATACAAAAAATCGTAAAACGCAGTCTGGTGAGCAAGCAATTCGCAACTACGACATCGATTCTAGGAACACTAGGAGAGAGATGTTGGTAGAATTTGCGGACAGGAATAGGCTTCGAATAATGAATACATTCTTCAGGAAACGCAGCAACAGGAAGTGAACCAGGAAAAGCCCCAATGTAGAAAAAAGGAATGAAATATATTTCATACTCTCTGCCGATCCCAGCATAGTGCAGGGTGTAGAAGTATTAGGTAGACTAAAGTGCAGTAAACATACGATAGTGAGGTCTCGGATTTCTCTCAGTTTGAAGAGACAAAGAATAGAATTAATCAAGAAGAAACAGGCCAACCTAGACGCAGTAAGGGTGGCCGTGGTGAAACTTTATTTCCGAAAAGAGTCCTGAAGGACACCCGACTGTTCGTGAATGTGTAAAAGGCACCTCCTACGTCGGAGCGGGGAGACTTGGGATCTCCGACGCTTGGCGGGCCTTCTGGCAGCCCAGAGTTGGTCTTGTAGCTCGCTGCTCCTCACAGCGTCGTCCCAATTGTTCTTGTGTTCCAGATAGGAGGCCTGCGTCGCGCATCCCCACAACATGTATCGCAAGTTCACAAGTCCACCACACTGTACAGAATTGAATGATCCGTTGTAGACTGGATCGATTCGGCTCATACGCAAAGAATTGGGGTACGAGTTCGTCTGTAGCAAGCGGAGAGTGACTGACTGTGCCCTGTTAAGTCCCTTGTTTGAGAGGGATAATTCCCTACGTCCTAAATAAAAGTGCCTGGTGAGCTCATTATTTGTCTGAAGTTGATCTTTAAAGGCATTAGGAGGAGACGAGGGGGTCTGCAGGGGAGCGCGGCTGGCAATCCTCGCACCAGCAGTGGATTCGTTAAGGTTCCGCTGTCCTATCACGAAATCGCCCATATAGGCTGGGAACCGGACTATACAGTGGACCCTAATGGATCTACTTTTGAGTAACTTGGAAACCTTCGCATTTACCCCTCCCCTAGCAAAGGTGCGAGTAGCTGCCCTAGAATCACTATAGATTACCGTGCGCTGCGTATCTAGCAGAGCGAGTGCAGTGGTCATTTGTTCGGCCACCTCCGGATTCTGGTGGAAACAGAGAGTGTGGTCCAGACTCGTTCGTGGGCGTCTATTACGGCTACCGAAAAAGCTTCGCAACTGACCACCTGGGCGGCGTCTACGAAGGCAGCTTCAGTGTAATCCGTAGCAGCCTCGGCAGAAGAGCCTTCGCGCGGGCGAGCCTTCTCCTTTCATAATTGATGGGGTGGGCGTTCCTGGTAAAGAGATGAACCGCAATCGCGTCTCCGATTTCTTTGCCAAGATATCTGACGTTATTCTTTTCGCGTTCAGTAAAAATGCCCAGAGTGACCAGGATGTCCCTGCCAGTTCTGGTGCCGGACAACCGGACACCTTGCGCTGTGCGCTGGGCCTCAGCAATTTTAGCTAGAGTATTGCGTACTCCTAGTTTCGAAAAGAACTCGGTGAATGCTTGAACAGTAGCGCCAGGGCTACCTTGAAGACTCGACGGATGGTGGTATCGGGTAAAAGCAGACCAATTCAGGCTGGTGCTCACAAACAAATATGCAGCTTTAGAACAGGAATATGAAGACAACGTAGAGGTAATTAATGAAACCGTAACTAGGCTGATCTCAGAAGCAGCAATTGAAGTGGGAGGTAAGGCACCAAGGCAACCACTAGGTAAACTCTCCCAAGTAACAAATGACCTAATAAAGACACGAGCTAGCAAGAATGTGTCAGAATCAAGAGATCCCTCAATTATCAAGACTGATCAACAAGGAGAAAGTAGGGCATATTCTAAATTATAATGTGGAAAAGATTGAGGAAGCAGTAAAAAAGTGTTAGTTTCGCCCGAAAGGCGAAGCATCAATTCCCATAACACATTACTAGAAAGCTAAATGCAGTAAGGATAGTAGTTTTATCGGCTGCATAAACATGGATACATTCGCTTACTAACTGAATTAACAAGCCTGGGGTCAACAAGCACAAGCAAACATGAATAGATGACACTCGATGTCCGAAGACAACCACTGTCAAAATGCTGGCGTGAGCGAGCGGGGCGGCAGCAGCGAGCGAAGGTTCGTGCAGTCTATTATTTCAACGGAAACTGAGCGACGAAAGCACAGCAAATACAAAGATAAGACCCTTGTGGAGATCGCTTTCAAGATACGGTGCGCACGACAGCTAGGAGCCGCGCAAAATACAAGTACGCAGTTGCTGGCAGAGTGGAAGCCGCACCCCCTCCCTCCCTTGCTGCCTTCCCGCTTTCCTCCTTTCGCGTTGGAGATTTAGTCGGCAGTTCTCTTTGCGCCCGGTCGAAAGATAAGCATTTGGTGCCGCAGCTAAACGTCCCTCCCCTCCATCCCTTCCATCCCCCCATGGCCTCTGGCACGATGGAAGACGTCACGTTTGCTCTCCGCCATGCGTTCGCTCTCCGTGAAAGCGCGCGAGGGTCGCGCGCTTTCAATCGTACATCCGGCATACGGCTCGCAGCAATGATTTTATCGCTCTTGGACTTTATACGGAACCTCACGGCGACGCTGACGACGGCAGAATTTAGAATGGAGTTCAAATAATTGCTATCGCAATAATATGGACGCAGCATGAAATGACTGAGAAGAAAACTTGGCATAGGCCAAGGGAAGATGTGTGCACTGAAAGATAAGCAGGGTAATATCGTCAGCAATTTCGACGACACAATAAAAGCAGTGGACGAAGTCTATACTGACCTGTACAGTACCTTGAGGAGCCAAGCTACTTTCATTCAAAGTGGTGGTGAACAATTTACAGAAGCTCCTTCTTTAACTAGAGATAAGTTATAAGGGCCTTACAAACATGACCAGGGGAAAAGCTGTTGGAGAAGATGGAATAACCGTTGATTTAATCAACGATGGAGGAAATATCGTGCTTGAAAAGCTTGCCACCCTTCGTATGCAACGCCTCACGACTTCAAGTGTACCAGAGAGCTGGAAGAATGCCAACATTTTACTAATTCATAAGAAGGGAGACGTTAAAAAATTGAAGAATTATACACCCCTTAGCTTGCTTTATGTATTGTATAAAATATTCACCAAGATAATTTCAAATAAAATCAGGGCAACACTTGACTTCAGCCAACCAAGAGAACAGGCTGGCTTCAGGAAAGGATAATATACAATAGATCAAATCCATGTCAACAATCAGGTAATCGAGAAATCTGCGGAGTACAATCAACTTTTCTATGGCTTTCATATATTATGAAAAAACACTTTATTCAATACAGGTACCAGCAGTCATAGAGGCATTGCGTAATCAAGGAGAGGCATACGTGAATATGTTGGCAAATATCTACGAAGAATCCACAACTACCTTGGTTCTAGACAAGAAAAGTAGAAAGTTACCTATCCAGAAAGGGGTCAGGAAAGGAGACACAATCTCTACAATGATATTCACCGCATGCTTATAAGAAGTATTCAAGCTCATAGACTAGGAAGGCTCAGGAGAGGTTTAACGGCGGTTATCTCAGGAACCTTCCACTTGCAGATGACTTTGTCCTATTCAGCAACAATGGGGACAAATTACAACAAATGATTGAGGACCTTAACCAAGAAAGTGTAAGAGTGGGGTTGAAGGTTAATATGCAGAAGACAAAAATAATGTTCAATAGCTTGGCAAGGCAAGAATTCAGGATCGCCAGTCAGCCTCTAGAGTCTGTAAAGGAGTACGTTTATCTAGGTTAATTACTCACAGGGGACCCTGATCATGAGAAGAAAACTTACAGAATAATAAAACTGGTTTGGAGTTCATACGGCAATCATTACCAAATCCTGACTGGGAGCTTGCCATGGAAGTTGAAAAGAAAAATGTACAATCATTCCATTCTACCGGTGCTAACATATGATGCAGGAACTTGGAGGTTAACAAGTAAGCTCGAGAACAAGTTAAGGACTGCAAAAAGAGCCATGGAATGAAAAATGTTAGGCCTAACGTTAAGAGACAGGAAGAGACCGGTGTGGATCAGAGAGGAAACCGGGATAGCCGATATTCTAATTGACATTAAGAGAACAAAATGGAGCTTGGCAGGCCATGTAATGCGTAGGATGGATAACCGGTGGATGATTGGAGTTACAGGATGGATACCAAGAGACAGAAAGCGCAGTCGAGGACGGCAGGAAACTAGGTGAGGTGATGAAGTTAGGAAATTTGCATGCTCAAGTTAGAATCAGCTAGCGCAACTTTGGAGATCGCTGGGAGAGGCCTTCGCCCTGCCGTGGACATAAATATAGGCTGCTGCTGATGATGATATCGAATACTTTGTTGTCGAGACTACGAAAAAAAAACGCTGAATCGCAAGGATAGCAATCTGCCGTCTGCGTACGCGAGGTCAGGTGCTAAAACGAAATGAATCTCGCCGTTTCGAGCACTTAATGTTTGTGAACAAGGCTCGCGTACGGAAGCGGAGACGTATAATACAGAATGCACGTTTCTGGCCGGCGTCCTGTTCTTTTTCATCTGATGTGAATTTACCACCTGACCAGACTATTTGAAAAAAAAAATAACTTAGGTTTTCCGTGTCAAAACCAGAATATGCTTATGAGGCACGTCGTAGGCATACCGAATAACTTTGGTCACCTTCTATTCTTTAACGTGCACCCAATGCACACTACACGGGCGTTTTTGCATTTAGCCCCCATAAATGCGGCCGCCATGGCCGGGATTTGATCCCGCGCCCTCGGGCTTAGCAGCGCAACCATACCAGGTGTCGTCAAACCACTTATTTTATCATATTTTATCACGCTCGCGAAAATGTCTGTGCTAGAGTCTTGTGTAGCAAAATTATATAACTGATCGCGTACTAACAGGTCAAATAGACCATGCAAGAAAACTCAAAGCCACCGTTTTCTCTCCAGTTCTCTTCCCAGGATGTCAGTCCGGTGCTCGCAAAAATTACAGTGAAAGAGCTGCACTCAAATGGCAATTGATCAAGAAGTTGCTACATGCAAGCGAACAAAAGCGGTTCTCGCTTAATTTTATTGGCTTACGCTCATGCGTTGTTACCTAATTACCGTCTTGATTAATTACTTGGTGGCACTTATTGCAACTTGCGAACTTTAGCCGGTGGCTTTATAAGGCACAATCACTTCGAACGGTTTCAAAGGATCGCGTTTGGTTGCGAGATAAGTGCCGTGAAACATTCGGTAATAACGCACTAATGTTCCACGTACTTTTATAACAAACCGCCTGGTAAGTAAGCGGTGGTCGGAGCCCCTCAGTAGGGCCCCACTGGCGCCTGCCGCCTGCCTGACCTGGCACTTTTCCTAGTCGGAACGGGCGAACTGCCATTGAGATATTATTACTTGGCCTATGAGGGTGCTTAACACCAGGTCACATGTATAGTGTATATGCCACCGCACCAAGGGCACGTGGCCTATAGCTGGGATACATGGCATTTAGCAGTTTTAAATGGAGGAATACCCCGGTCTGTAGAATCGGCGGCCTGTTCCCCGCTAAGTTAGAAGCAGGAACGTCCATCGCAAACTTTGGGTGGCATACCTCGAAAGTGGTGTCATCCTGAAAATGTGTTCTATAGGTACGCCTTGCGACCTTACCGCCTACAATATGCAACTGCTATATGTTCCGTTAAGGAAACATTAAAAAGGTATTTAGCGCATTTTCGCTAAAAAGTTAAATATTAATTTCGATTTCTCGTGAAAGTAATGTCCGCCTGTTTGAGTAATCGTTCTCGATGGCTCGATTTGTGCTATCTTTCACAGGTGACATTTCAAATTCGATATGATCTAAAAAAAACTATCAGCCCTTCCACTGGAGTGGAGATGGAAGACCAGCGAAGCTGTACTATGGTAGGAATTATGCATTTCCAATTATAACTATTAAGATGCGATGGTGTAATTGGTTATTTGAACTATTAAAGAATGAGAAATATATATGATCCGGTGGTTTTCATTTATTTAGTGACCACAGGAACCATGGCCTTCTGGTCGCTACGGTACACCGCGATAGGGTGTACGGCAAAGGTTGGCACGTTCGTCATAAACACGTCGCCAACGCCGCGCGTTCGGTGAAAACGCGGGCAAAACGCCGCCGCCGTCGACAACAGTTGTGCGCGTTGTTTATGTCACAACACACAACCGCTGTCTAAACGCTGGCTACGTGCCGGAACGGCTAAACGCCGTTGTCGACACTGTTAGGGGAGAGGCGGGCGAGACCCCAAAGAGAGTCTGTGGCACAGGCGGCAGGAGACTGCTTGGCGCTGAGCCGTGCTCCCTCAAGGGCTGCAGAAGATAGCGCCAACCTTTCCCTTTCCCTCAAGAACCACTTATCATCATCATCAGGAGGCTGGCAGGGATGCACGCATGCGCTGCAGTGGGAGAGTGGGCACGCACACGCACAGTCTAGGGTGCCTTCATTCCCTCTTCGCCCACCGCTCCTCTTCCACTGGGAAGTCGCGTTTGCTGTCCGCCGTGCGTACGCTCCCCGTGAAAGCGCGCTTCTCTCGCCCTCGCGCGCTTTCACTCGCACACACAGCATATAGCCAATGAGAGTTTTTTTTTTTCCTATTGCCGGACGCGACCATCGAAGAGTGAGCCCTTAACAGCTTCGCTGTAAAAACACCCGGTATAAGCCGAGCGGCCTCCCTCGCTACCGATCCGCGTGTCTACTCCGCGATAAACAAGCCCACACCTCATCGCGGAGCAGATGGCAAAGAAACCTTCGCTTTAGAAATATTTTCTTTTTGCGAATTGCATTATGACGATCTATGCAGCTGTAAAATAGGATGATGGTCTTCTAGCGACACATACAGACATACAGTCTGTATGTGTAGAGGCTGGTGGCGGTTGGTGCGCGCTCCATCGCCGCACCATCTCACTGTTTGCCGAAACTGTCAATGTGTCCAAAAAATGTCGCAGGTTCACCCGAAAGGCAAAGCATCAATTGCGATAGCAACTTAGTAGAGAAAACGGAGTAAGGATAGTAGTTTTATCAGCTGTATAAAATTGGACATGCAGCAGCACCAGCAACGCGCAGAACTGGTGTCGACGCCGTCGCCGTTTTGCCTGCATTCGTACCGAACGCGCGCGGCGTTGGTGAGTGTTGCCGGTGCCTATGGGGGCTCGGAGGTTTTCGACGAGATCAGAATGGGTCACTCGTCGAGCAGCGTCGGAAATCTTACCCACCTTCTCGCCTCGCAACGTTTTATTGCGATAGCAATTATATGGACACTCAAAAGCAGATTTCTGCCGTCGGCGTCGCCGTCGCCGTGAGGTTCCGTATGACGTCATTTGGAGATGAAATCGTCGCCGCGCGCCGAACGCTGTATGTGCGAGTGAAAGGGCGCGAGGGGCGCGTCTTTCATGGGGAGTGCACGCACGGCGGAGAACAAACGCGCGTTCTGCGCCGTGCTCGCTTAAGGGCTGCAGAAGTAGGCGTCTCTTTTCTCCTTTACAATCACCATATATGTAGAGCAAACGCGCCTTCTTCCGACATGCGAGAGGCCGTGGGGGAGGGGGAGGGAAGGGAGGGGACGTTTAGCTGCGGCACCGAGTGCCTATTTATATCAGAGGCTCCGGCAACAGTCACCAACGCCGCACGCATTTTGAGCGAACGCGGGCAAAACGCCGATGGCGTCGACAACAGTTCTGCGTGTTGCCGATGCTGCTGCATGTCCAAGTTTATACAGCTGATAAAGCTAATATCATTACTCCGTATAGCTCTCGTAAGTTTGCTATCGCAATTGATGCTTCGCCTTTCAGGTGAAACTGCGACAGCTTTTTTTTATATAAATACGCATTTGGTGCCGCAGCTAAACGCCGCCCCCCCTCCCTCCCTCCCGTCCACCTACGGCCTTTCGCGCGACGGAAGAAGATGATAAGTGGTTCTTGAGGGAAAGGGAAAGGTTGGCGCTATCTTCTGCAGCCCTTGAGGGAGCACGGCTCAGCGCCAATCGGAAGAAGTCGCGTTTTCTATCTATCTATGGGCATTGTAAAGGAGGAAAGAGACGTTTAATTCTGCAGCCCTTCAAGGAGCACGACGCACAACACGCGTTTGCTCTCCGACGTGCGTTCCCTCCCCGTGAAAGCGCGCGTCCCTCGCGCACTTTCACTCGCACATCCAGCGTGCGGAGCGCGGCGACGATTTCATCGCCGTTGACGCCATACGGAACCTCACGGCGATGGTGACGGCAGAAATCCTCTTTGGAGTGTCCATATAACTGCTATCGCAATAAAAGGCGACCTGCTGCTATTCATCTTGATCAGGGCTGTGCGACCTCTGTTTTTGACGTTGAGACACTGGTGGAGGTGCTGGAGCCTTGAACCTCACGCGTTCAACACTGTCAGGCCCCGTACACCCAGTCCGGAAGCTCCACCTCTCGTCACGACTCCAGTCCATCGATTAAGTCGGCGCCTGCTCGGCCTGAGCCCGGAATTCCCTCCCGTTGCGCCTCCCACTAGCATGGCAGTTCCTACACCATCGGCCACTCTTGCTTCTTCTCAGACGGCGCCGAGCCTTTCCCAGGTGACTCTTGAACAGCCGTCACATTTCACAGGAGCAGTGCCACGACCCAGAGCTCCTCCCACTCATTCATTTCTTTAAAGGCCGAAATAAAGACGTCCCGCGACTCTATGCCAGGGGACTGCCGTAGTTTTGTCTGCGGAATGATGTTCTCTATAAGAACTTCTCTGCCAGCGGCATCACATACCTGCGTGCTGTACCGGCATCACATCGAAAAGAAATACTAACAGCATGCCACAATGAAGCCACCTCAGGTCATCTAGGCTACACGAGAACACTGTCCCGACTCCGATGCAAGTACTATTGGCCAAAGCTATCCGCTGCTGTGAAACATCATGTGCAAACATGTGCCGACTGCCAAAGACGCAAATAACCTACCGGAAAGCCTACAGGTATCTTACATCCAGTCGAGGTACCAGTCGAGGAAATGGATTTCCTGGGCCCATTTCAAACTTCTACAGCCGGCAATAAATGGATCATTGTCCCAACCGATTACCTGACGCGCTACGCGGAGACTATAGAGCTACGCAGCGGGGCACAACAGCCGAAGCGGCTCATTTTTTTCATCGAGAACGTCGTCCTTCGGCACGGCGCCCCAAAAGTAGTCATCACAGACAAGGGAACTGCCTTCACTGCAGAACTTCTTGACTCGGTGCTCACACTAAGTTGCAGAAGCCATCGGAACACAACCGCATATCATCCCCAGACCAACGGACTAACCGAGCGGCTTAAAAAGACCCTCGCAGACATTCTATGCATGTACGTCGACGTGGAACACAAGAACTAGGATCAGATTTTGCCTTACTTAACTTTCGCAAAGAATACCGCTCGACAAGAAACTACTCGAATGACACCCTTCAGCTTGGTCCACGGTCGCGACGCCACGACGACGTTGTATGGCATGCTGCCGCACGAGTGTGACGACATACCTACCGACGTTGTCAAATTTACTCAGCGCGCCGAAGAAGCCAGACAGCTTGCCGGCGTACGTATCTGCTATCAGCAAGACCAAGATGCAAAACGGTACGACCTTCGACACAGGTCCGTTCTCTACACTCCCGGCGACAAAGTATGGGTTTGGATACCCATATGCCATCGTGGACTTTCCGTAAAACTGCTAAGACGGTACTTTGGACCGTACAGAGTGATCCGACGCCTGAGCGACGTGACCTACAAGGTCGTTCCTGACAGTGACAGTAGCTCGAATCGCCGCAAGCACTTACCCGAAGTGGTGCATGTGGTGCGGATGAACCCGTATCTGTCGAACTAAGTTTCGTTTGTTATTTTCTGTTGTTTTTTTTTTCTTTTGTTTTGCGTGTGTTGCTTTGTTCCCTTTGTAAACCGCCCTCATATGCTTAAGTTGCGCATGAACTCCGATGAAAAGGAGGACTATGCGAGCAGGCATGAGCGTTTCTATCAAGGCGCGGCGAAGAAGGAGTCGCAGTAGCACGCGGTATTAAAAAGGCGACCTGCTGCTATTCCTCTTGATCAGGGCTGTGCGACCTGTGTTTTTGACGTTGCTAAAATATTATCGGGGCAACGCATCAAAATTTCTCATCACATTTTTATACAATAACAAGCGCTTTTATGTTGGCCATCTCAAACATTTTTGTGCTCAGAAACGTCACAGCGTGTCAGAGTGGCGGCTGTCCATGAAGCGCTTTGTTCGACCTGAACTACACAGGGTCCTTTTATACTCCTACTGGAGGCCGCGAAATCATGATGACCCAACCAAACGCACACATGAATGTTCTTTCACCGCAAAAGCAGCTTTTGAAGCAGGGATTCATCACCACGTTGATCACCAGAAAGGAAGCCGATGATAATGATGACGACACAGTGCTTCAAACAGTACCTTTTGCGACGAAAGAACGTTTAAATGTGCGTTTGCTGGGCTTCATATTTCGCGGCCTCTAGTGCGGCTATACAGCTACACCAGACCTCCATGCCAATACTCAAGTTTTACCCTAGCAACCTGCAGCATGCAAACACTGCGCTTCACTGTTGGCATCAGTTCTGTTTTCCCAACTGTTTCAAATAACTGCAATATGTGCCATAGTGGCACGCAAAATAACTTTTCCGTTGCTCTTTTTTTTCTGATTTCGTTTCGTGCTCTTTCCGCCTAAGTTCTAGTGCTCCACATTGTGGGTCACATTGATCAGTATTCGCACGTTAGTTTCCACTGAGAAGCGTTGCACCGAGGTCTTACCTTTGCGATGTGGTAAAACTGCACTAGAAGCTTCCAGCGAGTAATCGTCCTCGACCGTTTCACACCAGTTTCCACTTCTTCGCTTGCGTCACGTCCCAATATACTGTACATGAATGATTTCTCCATGACATTTGCATCCGGTCCTGTCTTTCGTAGGCCCTGAAAAAATGTTGAAGCAATTTTTACGGACTTTACATTGACCTACATTATCTGACTTGGCTGTGTCCGGCGAAAATCATTCGGAGAACCATTGTGTTATGCAGTTACTAAATCTGTTCATGCTCCAAAATTCTCAAGTGACAGCGTTCAAAACCAGATGGTGCCGAAGTGGGCTGCAGTCAAATTATAACACACACTAGCAAGTCTCTCACTTCGTTCACCAAGGCTGGTTTGTATTGCATACTAGACGATACCGAACTCTTAATCCTACAATTAAGGCCCAAGAGCCGACCGATAGTGTCCATCAATGGTTCTATAGGGGGTGTTCATGAACCTGTTCATTCGTAGTTCTTTCGTCATGTAAACTTGGCAGCAACACCGCGTTTTCTATATATTTCTATGAACTGTTTCGAGGAACTACCACTTATTAAGGCCCTATCAGTCGTTGTACAGCCATCCCTGGCAATTGCTGTTGTCGTAACACCACTGTACCTTCTCAATTTAGCGTTTTCTTCGCACGCAAGATGAGTAAACAAATGGAAAGATTTCTTGTTGTTGCTTCCCCATTACCTATTCAAGTTATCACTGGTGCTTAGCAACGCGCGTCAACTTACATAGTTATCAGCATCGTGAACAAAACAGAGTCACTCCGCAATTACCGGCTGACATGTGGGCAATACCGTGTTATTTTAACTGTGCAATATAATTTCTTGGAGCGTATACCGATGTAAATTTTAACAGCGAAGCTGTTTAAGCCAGCCGTAAAATGTCCGCGTTTCACGAAAAGCCAGCCAGCCGCGCCGAAGCCATGGAAACCAGCAACCACCTCGCGGAGCGTCGCGCGCTATGCTCGAGAGAGAAAAAGAGAAAGTGAGAGCCAGAGAGTGCGCTCGTCGCGCCGTTTTTCTAGGTGGCGTTGTTCGCGTGCATTGCTCGGAAGAGAGAAAGAGAAAATGAGAGTGAGCGAGAGTGAGAGAGAAACGAATTTTAACAGCACCAACGAGGCAACGCTCAGTGGTGCTGCCGACACCAACCGCGCTTTTCCGTTTCCCCGCATTAGCGCCGAATGCTCCCGGTGTCCGTGAGTCCAGCAGGCGCCTCTGGCGGCGGCTCGGCTGAGCTCCCACAAGCTGCGTGCTACTGCGCACGCGCCGTGACGTCATCCTGGCGTTTCGTCTGCTGCGCGCCGCCCGTACACTGTGCATAGCTTTTGCGCCACTTCTCCTTGTGCTTGGACTGCAAGTGCTTCACGAGGCGCTCCCCGATGCGATGGACCACGGGGAAATGCTTATACACTTCGTAAAACTTAGCACAACTTGGCATTACTTCGTATTACTCAGCATCACTTCGTATAGCCAGGACCAGCTAGGAACCGATCAGCTCCGCTGTGTCTTTAGCCTTGCGCCACTAGTGCAAGCTACCCCGATTTTTTTATATTGGACTCTACCGCAATCATTGCTCATCGTGTGCCTCTGCCATACGTCTGTGTTTAACTAGCGTGACTAAAACTCTTATACTGAAATGCTTATTTTCATTTTAAGGTTGAGTAAAATGCCCTGTGCAAATAGCGGCTCCAAGAGCAGCTTACCGCAGCCTAGAGCCCTATACTAGCGGACAAGTTTTTGCGGCAATGAAGGGAAAGCTACAGGCGCGTGGCTGCAGAACATGTGTTGGTGCGCCAAGTAGGCCGGCAGCGTTTGACAGTGTTTTGGTTGCTCGGAACAGACGATGAATCGACGCAGCTTCCACGTGCTACGGCTTCGCGTTTGCTCAGACGCGGAAGTGAATAGTCGCAAAATGAACAAGCTTTTACACTCAGTGGTGCGTTATGTCTTATTTAATTGTTGCTAATAAGGTGTCTGTCTTTTCTCTTCCACAGCCTACACTAACATGAATTTAAACGCGGGACTTCTTTCAAAATCGCTCTCACTTGTGCGTGCTTTGCCTCGGTAGCTTTCCCATCATTGCCGCAGAAAGTTGTCCGCGAGTATAGTAACTGCGCCGTCATAACAAAGAAAATAAAAAATATTTAGAAGAGTGGTCAGGATTGCAGCAAACAGTTAAAAAGACTCAAATTCACTGATAACGTGTCATGCATTTCAGTAGAAAACACGCAAATCCTAAAAAGCGATGAGATATTCATTTTAAATGTCAAGCCGATAAATGTGCCTTGATCATCCACCGCATAGGTACAGGACCAGCAGAAGTGCCCACCATTACCGAATCACCGGAAAGACACTCACGTTACAATTATGAAACACGTGAGTTACCATCGTGACAGGTGGACAGAGTTCTCGGGAGCCAACAAATTCTGTGTGAGGACACGCTCCAAGCAGCTCTTCTGTGTAAGAAGGATGTGTTACGTGCTTGCCACAATCGAAAACACGGACCTCATGCATAGGCCACAAAAAATAATCAGCGTTGTTTATTAACAATTGTCGGTCGTTCTTTGCATATGATACCAGCGGTTCTCCGGCTGCGAGTCGAACCCATCAAGCAAGTGTTACGAGCAAGGGTGCTAAACCTGAAACAGCGAGTAAGCAATCGAATTCTTTAATAGGTGAACGTGTGCCCAGAATGAAAAGCAACATTCACGCGATAAACCGCGTCACATGCCTAGAAAAATAATTTCTATGTTCCCAGTAAACTCTCGATATACCGAAATAATGGAGACCGGGAATATATTTCGTTATGATCAGCATTTCTGTGAAAACCGATAGGATCGCAAAGAGACATAGTCCGGACGGACGTGAACACCAGCAGTGCGGCCGCCAGAAAAGCATAGAATGAAACACGCCCTTGCTCGATATGGGACATTACCGTGGAGACATTTTACTGGCGTCAATGAGCAGCTGCTTCTTCTGTCGGTTACTATTACCTCACAGAGTCACACCAAAGAAACTGGCCCTACCTGGTGATGTGACTTCCAGTGTTTTTTTTTTTTTCATTTCCAAGCTGACAAAAAAACATCCAGCGTTTCTAATAAATCAGTTTGTAATAATCTTTGAACGTTCTCCAGGCCTTGAGGCCATCCTAATCACAAAAGACGTTTTGCGACTCTCCGGTGATAGCTACATGTTCGAATAATGAGACACGTGGCCATCGGACCAAGATTGTAGTTGGTCATGTCTTCGGCGTTAGTACCTACATCAGACAACCAAAGGAAGTAGCTGTAGCGATGCATTGGTCCCCACATTGGCATGTATTGCGATCGGTCAGGGCTGCTCGAGTACATAAACCGCACGGCAGTGTCCTGGAAGTAATGGAATTAAATAATTGAAAATAATTTGCATTGAGCATGCCGGTATCTTTCAAACCACTGTAGAAAGGTCACTTGTCACGCATAGGGCACTATCACAATTTTTTTCCATTAGGAATAATATAAGCATCAAACATGTGCAATGAGTAATGTGCATAACTGAGGTATAGTGCATAACCCGTTATTGTTAAGTCGACCGTCCTAGAGACAGTCCTCAATATATCAGTATCTTTGGTATAGCCTCAGTTGTCTATTTTGCATTTCTGTAACTGTGAAAAATTCATTCCAATTCAAAAGACATCAAATTTGCTTAGGTGGCGCTCTTTGGCAACATCTGGCCCTTGCGCCATGATGATGATAAACACTTTTATTAAATAAACCACACTAATCAATCAAATTTGCTTGGTATGGCAACGCCCGTTGCACATGCTTTGCCATTTATTTATTTATTTATTTATTTATTTATTTCTGTACCGTACAGGCTCATTAGAGGACATTGAGTAAAAGGGGCACAACGCAAAAGGTTACAAAGACAGGAAACTGCAATTTGTGTCACATTATCAGACAAAGCAGACAAATATTAAAGAAAGGAATGATCCTTGTGCTTACACCTGAAATAAAAATGACAAGTCAGCAGAACCGATGAAAATATAAAGCAACTTGCGAAGGTTATTATACATTACTAACAAAAATAACCTTTGCAGTTCTGGATGAAACGCATTGCGATTAGGTAGAGATACAGTATTATCAGTAACACTGTTCCAGATTTTGATGGCATGAGGCAGTGCTGATAAGCTAAGTGCGTGCGTGTTACCGAAGATACTCAAGAAACAATTGCTATTTCTAAGGTGAATCGACATGCGCATAGGAGCTTCAAGGAGTAGTAAATGGGACCGATTATCATGAACGTATTTATGTAGAGTTCAACGAAGATTTATTGTGCGTCAAATTTGTAATGGTGGTAGGGAAATTTTGTGTTTTATCGGTGTTACACTAAACGTCCTATCGTATCTGCGTGCTTTAAAGTGTGCCGCCCCATTTTGAATTGATTCCAGCATTGAAATTAAGTAGTTTGCTGTGGAGACCAAATAGAACATGCACATTCCAATTCGGGAGGAACAAGTGTTTAGTACGCCATTCGCGCCCTGGAGTCGGGGCATTTCGCAAGTTTCGTCGCAAATAAGCTAAAGATTTAGATGCTTTCGTGCACATACCCCTTCCAGGAAAGAGTTATTTATCGTGTAGGGAAAATTAGAGGTAGAAGGTCTGCCCGAGCAAGACATGACCTTACACATGTCAGAGTTCAAGGTCATCTGGCATATACTGCACTAGCGACGACTTATGACGTCAAGGTTGCTCTGCAAGGTCAAGTGGTTGTGAGCATTGCTAATTACGCGATATATATTGCGATCATCAGCGAAAAGTCTTATTCGGGAGGATACGTTAGTGTGTATGTTAATAATGAAAATAAGGAAAAGCAGAGGATGAATTGTTGAACTAGGATGACAAAGATGAAGTATTGAGTTATTGCTGCTTGCTCGATGTTGCGTTATAGTTATGTCAGTATTGTCTCAAGCCGATAAAACAGTCTAAAATCATCATTCCGTGGGTATCGTACGCTTAGCGCGCCTCCAATAACATGACGAGCAGAAGCGATCTGCGTTGTACTTGAAGATGCGCGCGCATTCTCTCATCCTTCATCTGATTTTCAGTGACAGCAGAAGCACGCGTTTCAACGCATATCTCATCATCTTACATCAGGTTGCTTCAATTTCACAATTCACCGCTTCTTCAAAGGCGTATGTTCATCTATATGCATCAGATTTACCTTGCTGCTGAAAACTCGGTTATCGCTCCTGACGTCGTCATTATTTTTGCAGCGGGACGCGTCTGTGATAGAACCTCCTGCTTTCGTGATGCAAGCAGCAATGGTTTGCAGGGAAACAGTGTCCGAGGAAGCTGCAATGCTGTGTAAAGCATTTAACAGATCGACATTAGCGATGTGAGAGGGATCGAAGTGGTCCAGGTTGAAGAGAAGATGCTGCAGTATTTTTCGTGCGTAATGAACTCTCAGCTACCGAACTATGCCCCAATCCAGATATTGAAATTTGCAAATTGTATTTGCAGGTAAAAACGTGAGATTGATACTTACCAGGTTTGGCGGCATGAGGAGAAGAGAGAGAACCTTCTGGTTAATCATTACTCACAGTTGGCTACCACGTTGACACTTGTTAATAAGCACTGGATTTGTAGGAAGCACACGACAGTCCCACAGAGATGGTATGTGTCGCCCAAGGCGGCACGGCGTTATTGTTACCGCTCAATATGCAGACTAAAGGAATCGATGCGCTCATTACACGTGTGAATTGTTACATTACAGGTGTGGATGGCATGGATCATTACACGTGTGGATGCTGCCACCATTTGATAAGCGCATGGTATAGGAAAGCATGATGATCACCCTGATAAAGATTCAACGCAGGCAGTGCACGTGAGAATTGTCGGAGTAACTGAAACTGTGAGCGAAACCAAAGTAAGCGTGGTCATTGTCTGCTGCGCTGTCGTCAGGGGTCATAGTTATCGTGTCCTCTTTTTATAATTATACTAGTTTTCTTCTACGGCACGACTCTTTATGGAGTTCAGGATATAGCACAATTATTGTTTTCGTGTGAATCTACATTCCTCCTGATTGCCGTCTTCTCTATACAGGTGAAAAATCCATGCTCTCCTGTAGGATTGTAACGGGGACCGGTGTTTTTTCCTTCATTATAGCCGTTACTACACTATAACATGGTTCTACTGTAATCATACGCGACACGGCTTGTATCCAATGTCGTACCAAGTGATTGTCCAACTGTCGAAGTATCTTGTGCACCCAGACATATATACGCCAACTGCTCTACCAGTGCAACTAGAAAATTCGATGTTACGTCAACCAGAATAGTCCAAGACGTCGGACGACTCGCCAAGATACCTTCCCTACAGGAGGCCGGGGGTCCTTCGCTTCCCGCCGCTTCGATAGGAGCCTGCAGAATAGCCCGATCTGGTAGCAGCGGGAGCTCCGCCATGACTACGCCTGACCTGACACCGGGACAGAGGCAACCGACTGACCCCGAGAGCAACCGTGAATGTAAGTGATATAACGCTAGAGAAACAGACGACGAGTATAGGCTTATTGATGATTGTGACATAGCTCACATCGCAGATCTGGACGATGAAGGCTTCAGGCTTGTGCGTCACCGCAAGCAGAGGACCGTCGGAATCCCAGTGATTATTACACCTGTCATAGAAGGAGCCAACCTGAAAATGTGAATCCCATTGCTCTGTCTACGGAAATTGAGGAAATTCTTGGCGCATCACCAGTTAGGAGCCGATTTACTGCTCAAGGGGCGCTGCTTCTAGATGTACAGACAGAAGAACATGTGAACGCCCTTCTCAGTTGCAAGTCAATGTCGGGGACTGCAATCTCAGCACGAATGCCCAATTCGTACCTGCAAAACACTTTTTTATTATTAGAGGAGTGCCAAAGGGGTACACTGACGAGGATCAGTTGGACTACCTTAAACTACAAGGTGTTTATCATGCAAGGAGAGTCACGTGACGCGTCCAAATTTCCAAATTCTAATGGGAGTTCAGGCGAACCAGCACCGTGGTTCTAACGTTCGCTTCAAACACAGACCGCCCAGAGAAAATCAACTTGGGCTTCACAAGACAGGAGACCATTGACTATGTTGAGACACCACCTTGGTGCTGCAAGTCTCAGCAATATGGACATGTGGCTAAGTACTGCCGTGGTGAGCAGTGGTGTAAGTGATGTGGAGGACCGCATGATTTCAGAACATGCACGTGCAGCTAGAACTTTCTTTGTGCAAACTGTAGTGGTGGTCAGTCAGCTGGATGGTCATCCTGCAAGTGTCCTACGTGGGCAGCGGCAATAAAGCGAAAGACAACGTTTATCTTGGGGCCAAAAGCAAAGGATGAGAAGAATAAGACGACGAAAAATACGGAGAGTCGCAGAGAGTCAGACGACATCAAATGGAGTGAAACTGATTTCCCAAGCCAGAAGCCTCCTTCAGGAACCCAGGACAAAGTGGTGCCATCGCGCAGCGGACCGGCTAAAGCAGTCAAATTAATTAACACAGACCCGATAGAACACTGCTGAACACCCGGAACAGCGAAGGTATGTGTCTGCACTGCAGCGACCCCAATCGCGTTGCGATGAAAAAACACCACAGGAGGACTGCTAACTAGGTGTTATGTGCTCTCTTCAAGGCCCTGCGATCACACATAGAGAAGATGCCGGCGAGCTCGATGAAAGACATGCTCGAAGTAGTCCTGGCTCTCGAGTCGACGATTCTAAGCTCTGCCTCTTCTTAAAGCACCCAACAATATGGATTTGGTCAGGACACAATGTTCACCATCTCGCCCAAAGGTGACACTTATGCAATGGAACTGTGCCGGTCTTGCGCGCCATTTACCTGAACTGTCGCTTTTCTTACGCAACATGCCTGTGCCAATATTGGCCCTGTCCTGAGGCTGGTCTTCCAAGTTCCAGATGAATTGCTGGTTATGTCGCACATGAAAAGCAAAGTATTCCGACATTTCCGAATGGAAGCGCCACGCTATATGTCAGACGTGAAATGCCACATTACGTTCCACAAGTTCAAGACCCTTGCAGCAGTGCTGTGGAGGTCACTGCTATACAAGTGCGGCTGAGAAACCGAAGCCTCAGCGTGGCCGTCCGTATATGTGAGCTCTCGCCAGAAGGTCTCGATGGGAGAGATCATAAGAGACCTCTGCAGCCGCTGCCCGGCTCAGAGGATTATATGTGGGGACTTTAACGCACACCATACTCTCTAGGGGTGACAAGGTGATTGATGCACGTGGGAAGCAAATTGTTAGTGCATCAGACACTGAGGGACTCTGCATTGCCGAATGACAAACAGCCAACGTTTTTTTCGACCACCGGCCTCTTACAGTGTCATTGACTTGACATTACACTCAGCGGACATCCTCGCATCGTCAACTACGAGTAAAGATAGAATGGGTAGTGACCATTTTCCTGTCTTCGTCAACATTGCTGGATATAGAACCAACGGCCGAAAATCCTGTCCTGTGACGCATTGGGATACATACAGGGACGGCCTAAGTGAATCATCTGGAGACTTGTTCGCGGACATGCTACGTAGCAAGAGATTAGCTACCGCAGAGCTGAAGCTACCCGACCGTTTCACCCGCTCCGGATCTAAAGCTAACACATCTATGCGCTGCCCGTAGAAAGCGGAACGGAGGCTGATGAGGACGAAGGGCGACCCACCAATGAAGACTGTATGTAACAGAATTAACGCAGTGATTCGACGTTACACGAGGGAACTAAGAGATCAATGAGCAGCATTTTGTGCAAGCCTATCGGTCTTCACGCCAGTTCCAAGGATATGGTGGGTCGTTAATAACCTTGAAGGAAACTTTCGACCAAACAAGCCATTTGAAGCTCTAGCATTGAAGTTAGGCAAGACGCTCGCTTGTCTTGCGCATGCCTTTGACCATGCATACTCTTTTGGAAGGTAAGCCGGCACAACCAACCCGCCTCCACCGCTATCGTCGTCTCTGATGGATGCTCCTTTTACACTGAGAGAGTTGGAACTAGCTATGAGCAGCCTCCGACGTCGCTGTGCGTTGAGTCCTGACCGTATCAATAATCAGATGCTCACTAACCTACCGGTTAAGCGACGACGTGATTTGCTATCATTCTTTAACCAAGTGTGGGCCAGAGGGGATATCCCACGCATATGGAAGGTAGCATGGGTGGTACCGGTTCTGAAGCCTGGAAAGAATCCTGCAGCTCTGGACTCGTACAGACCGCTATCGCTGACCTCCTGTGCAGCGAAGCTAATTGAGCAGATGGCGTGCACAAGTCTCGCTTGGTATGTCGAGCAGAGTCAAAAACGACCGTCGTGTCGTGCATGACTGGGTTTCGGCAGCGTCTAAGCACTCAAGACAATGTGCTGGACCTGCTAAGCCACATAAAACATTACAGTGCGGATGGCCTGTCGACACTTGCTGTTTTTATGGATGTTTCCAAGGCTTACGACTACGTGTCTCCAACAGCCATCATCAGCCAGTTAAAAGTTATAGGCGTCATGGGTCATCTGTTGCACTTATACATACGTTTATCAATGATCGCCGCATCAGAGGCCTGTGCGTTGAGTCGGTGACACTTTAAGCGATGAAATAAGTATATTTCGCGGCGTGCCACAGAGGAGTGTTTCATCTCCTTTATTGTTTAACATCGCTATGGCTAGCCTCCCAAGAGTACTAAACCATCGAACAACTGTGAAGATATCTATATATCCCGATGATATCTGCATATGGGTCTCCGGTTACCAGCATGGTCGCCTCGCACGAATAGCCCAGGGAGCAGTAAATGCCATTCAGGACCACTTGGCAACGCTTGGATTATCACTAGCAGGAGAAAAATCATCATTGGTACTATATCCTGGAATTAAAAGAAAATCTACACGCTTGAAGCTGAATATGGACGGATACCAAACTCGACAAGTCACCAACGTCCGATTTTTTGGCGTTACCTTGGACCGCAGGCTAGTCTGGCGCCGTGCTGTTGACCACGTTGTGGCGTCATCGTCACAGAGGCTACATGTGTTCAAGCGAGTCGCTGGCATACGCTGGGGCAACCACCCGACGTCAATGCTACGGCTACATACAGCGTTGGTTACCAGTCAGATGCTATACCAGCTACCTCTGATGTCACCCTCAGATAGCCAATACGAGCGCTTAGAAGCCATCCACAGAAAAGGTATTCGGCTTTGCCTTGGAGTCCCTCAGCTAGCGTCGAACAAGAAACTGCTCTACGAAGCTGAGTCACGCCCTCTGCGACTTCAGGCTTCCCAGACTCTCATGATCCAGCTACTATGATTGAGTGAGTCTACGCCCGGCAAAGCCCTGTTAAGACGTATAAGTAACAGGCCGCGCTCACATTTTTATGCAGCACTGAACACACTTCGCGTCTTAGGATTGCGCTGCTCGAGACTTAGGGAAAAGATAGAACTGCCCTGGACAATCTAGGACATCGCATGCGACTTAAGTATACCATGATTGCAGTCAAAGAGCTGCATTCCATCTGCAGAAGCCAAGTCACTAGTCCTGGAGCATTTGAACACAACTTACCCTAATCACCTGCAAGTATACACAGATGGTTCTGTGTCAAAGTAGACTAAGACCGCTGCGCAGCTGCATTCTATTGACCCCTTTCGGGGAGCAGTTTGCTCTAGAGGAACGACATGGCGCTTTCGGCAGCGCGTCATACGTTGCCTCAGCGAATGCGCATGAATACGAAATCATTACTGCTTTTGCCGCCCTGCTACTATGCGATCAGCTATGGGAAATTTGCAACTGGGTGTTCGCTAATGCACTGTGCCCAATTCATGCTGCAAAATGTGCAACAATAAAGGGAAATGTGCGCGGTAGTTCGCTGCAAAAATATTTATTCACATATTAAGGAGTGGAATCAACCTGTGTTGCCGCTGCTACATAAGGGCTGCCTGTGTTGCCGCCCTTCGTTATGCACGGCTTTCCACGAGGATTCATCAGACAATTCATCCGCCAGCGCTGTATAGCTAACCTCCAATAAGACGTATTCAACTCCGGAACGTCGGCACTTAAAAGGGAGTACCGCTCGTTAGAAAAGGAAGTAACGCCACTTACTGGCATAGTAAGCTTCTCGTACGTTTTTTACACACATCCTCGCCTACTCGCACGCAAACGTAAGCCCACCCTATCGCTAACGTATCAATAATAAGTGAATGGACGCACACTTGAACCAATGTGTCGAAGCATGAGTGATGGCAACTACACCGGCAAGACACGTATGTTTGAAGTCAGTAGCGCACCCATGATCTCTGCCAGGGGGGGTTGACAGTTTGCCAATACCATCTAAACAGCACTAATTTCGTTTTTTCACGGGAAATTGTCAAAAAATGCGCTTTTTGCGAGTGTGCAGACGATTGCGCATCTTACTTCTTAGTTGCAGTACTCAAATGCGTAAGGAAAGAAAGGGGTTAAGCAAAAGGGGGGTTAAGTCGGCCTCAGAGGGGGGGGGGGGGGTTCCAACCCTCGAATCCCCCCCCCCCCCCCCGTCGGTGCGCCACTGTTTGAAGCTGACCGTTTCGTGACGGTTCACAGTGTGAGGGACTAGCGATAATACGTCTTTGCTACAAGCTACCGCAACGTACAGACATTTACATTCCAAGCTTTGTGCGCTGGAAGAACAAATCTATCGCAGCAGAGCACACCCGCGAGCGATTAGGCTGAAAATAACAATCAGACAGTGGCCGCACCGAGGAACCGAGGAACTTTGCTGAGTCAGAAACATGACAAGCCGCTAACAAAGAGCACATTGATCCCGATTTAATTCATAAGTGGGACGTTTGGACAGCTTTGAATAGATTTGTAGCCCTGATTTTAGTACAAGCACCATATACACTGATCGCGCCGTTTGGACAAGGCGTCATGCGCTTTAAAAGCGCTTACATGACCTCTAAAGCTGTGGTCAAAGCTTCGTGTCGTGCACAAAGCCACCGTCTATACGATATGCGTCGATACGGAGGTACGTTTGCGGCGTCCGCACCGGTATCACGCGCTTGCATTGTAAACGCGGAGGCAACGGAGGTAGCTGAGGCAAGCAATGGACGCGTCGCCACGTGATCAAATATGACAGCGCGCACGGGAGCGCCGCGAAAAGGGTCTATATTCCCTCTCTGAGATATGCATGGTCTGGCCTTCTGGACTGTATGGCATCGTCGACAGCTAGTGGAAGGCGTAGCAATAGCTGCTGCTCTGCGTAAACTAAGGACTCTGCCTTCGCAGACTTACGGACTCAAAGGCCGCGTTACAACAACTCTACCGTGGTCTTCCATTCATCAAGTTCCCACGTAAATCACTTAGCCCTCGTGAAAGTAACTCCACAACAAAGGCTTCACAGTAAAGTTTCAGTGGTTTCCCTCCCACATTGGTATTACTGGCAACGAAAAAGCTGATGCGCTTGCATACGCAGCGCTTTATCATCCTCCCAAACTCAAGGCTTCAAAGAGTAATCAAGTGAAAAAATCAGACATTCGAAATCACTTTGGGTCGTTTTGGGTTCCACCACATATGCCCAGCGTAACCAAGAGATTTCACCGAGAGGAAGCCTCACTTTTATATCGAATCAGGACAGGATCTCCTAGTACACCGGCCTGGTTATTTAAGACGGAGCGAATCAATTCTCCCAACTGTACTGCATGCGACGAGACCGGAGACATTGAACACTTTCTGTGGTCGTGCCCGAAATTCCAAGATGAAAGAAACGCTCTCCTGGAGAATCTGCAAAAAAAAAGGACGTTCCGCATGTGTGCCTGCACCACCTAGTATTTCCCGAGGGATCAGTTATAACCCGCAAAGAAACTTGCCGTCTCCTTATGGAATTCTTAAGAGGGACTGGTTTGATGGACATATGGTGAAACCCTTCAGCAATATTGTAAGAGACGCTCGGGCGGAGCAATTCCTGGCCTTGATCGCCAGGGTAAACCAGCCTGTTGCTGCAATTCACCACTATCACCACCACCAACTAGAAAATATGCCGTGCAACTAATTTGCATCAACAGTAGCGAGCGAACAGCAAAGATGGAACTAGAAGTTGAAGCGTTTATGTAAAAAAACTTTTTTGCAGCGTACGTTCTTTCTTTGTAGGCTGGACGCCCATTGATCGCAAATGTGTGGTTGCACAATATGGGGTTCCAGTTACTTTTACGCTTCAACGCATAAAACGACGTTTCGTTAAGAAAGTAACTGAAACGCCCATGCATCTCTTCAGAAAGTTCGGGAATTAATACCTAGAAACTGGTAGTAGCCTGAGAATTCATTCCAAGTGGATCCGCCGCGCGAACTCCACGGCCTGAATTTGTAAATTGCAATATGGCCCACACGTAATTAATTAAAAACTTATATAAGTAGTTCTAACTGAATTAGTGATTTTTGTTATTTACTCGATTCTGCATGTAAATTTTTTGCAAATAATGTCAGCCTCTTCGAGTAGGCCAGCTCATGAACTAAAATTGCCCTATCTGCCACAGGCAGCGTTAAAAATGTTTAAAAGCATTCGCTAAAACTTCCTGTATAACACTTGCACACGTCATCACAACCAAAAACTGCCACTGTAAAATGCAAAGGAAAAGACGTTTCAAATCTTTCAGGAGCAATAAAACTAAAGCCGTAGACCACCTACATGCGCATTCTAAATGACAAAGTTTTTTGTCCCCAATAAATTTATTTTCTTACCTAGAATGCGCAGTAGGTGGTACACTGTCTTATTATTGCGGCTTCTCATAGATTCGAAACGTCGTTGAGTTTGGCATCATGCATCGGCAGTTTTTGGTTGTGATCATGTGTACTAAGGCTATACATATATGTGTGCCTACGGTAATTATGCTCACTGGGAATTTAGAGCTTGTCTCCGTCATGCCGTTCCATTCTTATGCATTGTTGCGCTGTGCACATCATGGATTAGTGACCAGCCCGGCCTCACAGCATGCTTTGCCATGCAGTCGCACGCCCTCTCTTCCTCGTCGTCTCGCTTACATGCAGTGCGCAATGAGTTGATTTCACATTGTGTAACGTGTTTTTCACCGCGTGTTGCGGCGTCAAAATCAAGTGCCCGAAAAACGCCTATTTCTGATAAGAGGAAGTTGATCGTGTTACAGAACAAGAAACGAGCGTCAATCGTTCAACACGTTCAGTACTGACGTTCTCTGCTGACGTAGTGTTTACGTGTTTTCTAGAGAAGTACGTAATCGCCGATGTAACCACCGACGAAGCCTTACGTAACCGCCGACGCAAACATCGGGCCGGTGACCAGCAGCATTGTTTTAACAGCACAATCTAACGCCCTCGTCATTTATAAGAGGTCACTTTTGCTTGCTTTAAATGGAATAGCATTGCCAACCTTGACAGGCTTCCTTATCTAATTCACTGACAAGAGGTGAGGAGTGCACTAGAAGTGAAGAGAGTTTTGGGGGCCCTAGGTAGCTCAGTGAATACAAAATGGAGCGCAGAGTGGTGACTGCGTCTGCGATTGGTAGGCTTACCCCTTGCTTAGCTTGCGGTGGCTGGTGCAAAATTGCGACGGCGTGCAAGGAGGATTAAAAAATGTCGCTAAAACATACGTCGCCTTTCGTCTTGTCCAGGTGGCAGTGAGCAAATTTTCGCAGCGGAGAAAAGCTGGCAGCGCGATGCCGTTTACGTGCCGACCGATCTCGACAACGTTATACTGTCACAAAAACATTTGTGTTGTAAGCAATGAAATCTCTTATCTCCGCAGGCTCTGACTAACCCGTGCGAGAGCGATCAGCCATCTTCCATTCATTTCCCACGGGGCTAACTCCGGTTAGGGCACAAAAATTCAATTTTCTTCGGCATATGAAGGCAACTTTAGTGCGCGCACGTGACCTTGGTGTAGTGAGTTGTCGATGTTTTCTGACCTGACGTGACAGACATTTAACGTGGGCGGAGGGGCCCGGACCTTATTGACCAATCATGGAGGGTTCGTTCCAGAAATGCAATAGAAACTATTCTGAATAGCATTACATTAAAGTGCCCCTGGTGTGCTAACTTTCCAATGCCTACAAGTTTTATAGGCTCGCAACATAATGTAATAATTTGCCATTTTCGGCTGTGTTGGCGTTTTGCCGTTGGCACTAATCCTGATGTGCTCGTTGACACCGGTTATCTGCTCGGCGCGTTCTACGACGCATTACATGACCGAACTATTTCGACGTCTTCTTGATCGCCGCGCAAATATCAGCAACACCCTCTTACACTCTAATCATAAGCCTAATCCACTGTCTTTCTATCTCTTAAGGCTACGCCTAGTACTCTTTCTTTAATCACCGTCGCGCGGTCACTAGCTTCTTCATGAACCCCTCACAGTAATAGCATAATTGTCAAAAGAATAGCAAGAGCTGCCGTTTAATTTCTAATGCAAAATACCTTTTATGATATATAATAATACAGTCACCAATAATTACTATTTCTCTGGTGAAGATAACGCATGCTCTTCCGGGTTTTCTTTCTGTTATGGTGAATATTATCAGACGATTTACAGATGCTCAATGCATTTGTAAATATTTTCCCAGCCTTCCAAATCGGCACAGTGCGCTGCCTGAGATAACGGGAAATATCAGATCACAGGCGCATACTTCCGGCACATTTTTTCGCAATCTTTTTGCCATGCAAGCGGTTTGTAGTGCCTTAATTTGAAGTCACTGTGTCCTGTCTTTCTCTTGCCGTAGCTTGTTTCTCAGTAATTTGCACTCCGAATTAGCCATGCTTCCATACCAACTCGCCCATTTTTCGCTTTTGTCCTTAAATATTTTTCGAGAGACGTCGGCAGGGTGGCGCAGCGAGAATCGGGGCTTTGTATTGTTATGTGGAAGTAAATGTGATGGACATTAATTGAATAATATACCTGTGTATTCAAAAATCGAGGCTCAGTACTGTAAATGGCGCGGGCGAGCGCAAGCATACGTCGGCTTTCTTATTGCCTCAATGGCAATGAGCGAACTGTCTTCAGCTTGCTTAAGAATGTCAAGCTAAGCTTGAACACCCGTATTTATATCGCGTATTTGCATTACGAGTTTTTCTTAGTATAAAGAACACAATGGTGAAAGACAACCATCCAAACATACCCTGCCGTACATCTCGAAGCCACACCGAAGCAAAGATATACACAGTGGGGACGCTGCGCCTGGAAGCACTTCTCTGAAACAAAAATTGAGTCTTTAAAGAAAGATGTCCTCGGAGGGAAAAAAAATACAGCACATCTTCGCACACAGGTATAATATGCCTCGCAATAATATGGTTGCTGATGTATGCAATAACTCGGAGCTCCAGTCATTTTCTCAATGAGTTGAGAAAGAAAGGTTAACGTTCATTCTAAGCGGGGACGTGAAAGCAATGAGTTAGTTTATTGAACGTGAACGTTACATGGAAGTAGTTAACATTTCAACTCTATGCCATATTACGAAGTAGGTGCGGACATAAATCACTAGCTTAATGACAGCAGCGCACTTCGTTTATTGAATATCTCTCCGTCCGTGATAGTACTCTTCCTAGTGAGTGTCAACCCGTTGTCGAACTTCGAAAACGTTGGCGAAGCTGGCGAATTTATGCGGCCTCAGGCATCCTGCATGACCTTCGCTTAATTGCGCTTCCGACTTGCGCGAACACAGGACGCCGTCTTTACTGGAATATTAGATTGGAGAAGCTTCTCCAGAAAAATGTCCCACTGTGTTCGAACGCCTCCACTGCCTCTCGGTGGACAACTTGACGTAGATATTCCAACTGTCACTGTGTTCGCCATATCTTTAAATGACCGAGTTCTGGAGTTTGTCTGGATAATAAGGCGGCAGTATTTCTGTCTTCATCTTAGCCAAGTTGTAGCTGATATTCGTTATAAGCTCTCAAACAAGCACACAGGTATACCTTTGATTGACAGTTGAGCTTAAACGTCACAAGGCAACACGCGGCGATGAGGAACGTCGTAGTCGAGGACTCTGGAATATTGACCGTTAGAGTTAGTTTTTGGGAACGAGCACTCTTAACGCGGAGGAGCGTATTGAGTTCCACCCACATTAGGATACTGTCACCGGCATTGGTTATCGAACCTGCGACTTCGTGCCCAGAAGTGGAATGCCAAAGGCACTGTGCCTCCGCGCCTGCTTAAAGCAATGTAGTTTGTTGCTTTCCCTACACTAGCAATAACTTTAAACCACTTAAAAAGCCATGGCTTGTATGATCGAAGACTCAGACGAAAACAAGCAACTAGTAAGGTATCGGCTTAAACAGTGTACCTAAACTGTCATTCTTAGCACGAACATTCACTTGCACTACTATAGACTTCAAATTTTTATGAACTGCGCACACTTACGATACATTTGCCTTGGTCAAAACTTCTTTGGCTGACTTTATACCTTCGTCGAATTCATGGATCATCTCGCAGTCACTCTCTCTGAAGAATGTTGTGACAGGGCGGCACTGAAATGAAGACCATGCGTTAGTGCGGCCTAAAATGAAGACATATAGACGTTATTTCTTACCTGCAGCATGAAGAACTTTCCATCCATGAGTGCCCACTCTATGTCTTGCGGTGTTGTGTAGGTCTTTTCAACCTATGTGCACAAAAAGGTAAAAGCAAAAATAAGCATTACATCTAGGATGTTATTTAGAATACTCTATGCATCTGCATCACAAAGCATTCGCGACACGCTATGGTGCCTCCTCTTCGACGTCTTCATTTCAGTCAACTTGCAAGACCTGCCAATTCCACGCGCATGAGATGTTAATCGACCAAATTCGCTTTTCCATACTCCAGGGCCATACTCACCGAACTTAGTACCTCCTGTGGTACAAGCGTGTGCCAGGCAGTATAATGCCTAATGGATATACACGTGCTTTTCTGTTCACACGAAAAACATTTCATGACATCCAGTGCTGTTCAGAATTGCTCCCACCCATCCGAGTGGCTGACATATCAGCATGCGCTGTGCCAGTAGAAGATATTTCATCGCCGTAGGTTCTACGAGATTCCACGGTACAGTGCCAATAAATATATTCTGCGCCAGCCGCAGTCTTTATACTGTTTGTACTCTCGTGCCAGTGTTTTGGTTCGTTTAGGGAGTAATACCCATTTATTCTGCCTTTCAGCAACTATTTACAGCATTACGTCCCTCAAGAGTTTTTTACCTGTGCACCAATAGCAGCCAAAGTCTGAACGTCGTGTTCTGAGATGCAGGCACACGTGGCTTTTTCCGAACTCAGTGAGACAGTGGCCACACCACCGCCCTCTGCAAGTAAATGATAGTCACATGACTCACAATCTTCATAAATATAGTTCAATACATGTTAAGGCTTGTTATTATGGTAAACACGCTTCTTTTATGAGCAAGAGACTACTGTCAGCGTATAAAGCAGCCCTTAGGTTTAGATTCCCGCGTGGTTTTCCACGATCACACAAGGCGCTAAATTATTTGCGACACGCGGAGGCTGTCTCCCTTGGGTGGTCGGTACGCTATTTAGGCACTTATAAGCTCCAAGACTATTTTCACACTTAAGCCTCCGAACTCCTTGCAGACCATGAAACAAAAATGGCACCTGACTAATCTGTATGTCAGACCTGGTGGATTATGTAACCTCTGTCACTCTCATATAGTGCTGCGCTGTGCAGTACGAAATTTGCCCCACGCTCCCGAATTGTGGAAATTGTCAAATTGTGTAGGCAACCTGCTACACGATTAAGCATTAGCGTTGATCATGTTGTGTTTCGTCCGGGGGTTTTTCTCAATTGCAGAAGTCTTTCTCTACTAGTTCATTGCAGGCCATTGAAATCATAACTACCGTTTTTGTTTTGCACATTGAAATTCATTGCTATGTGCGCTCACTGCGAAAAATATGTAGAGGCCTTTACGTTTACAAATCACACATTTAAAAAAGGGCAGTGCTGTATACTCACCTGATGAGGTAGTGTACACTGACTTTTGCCCAATTTGGCTTGACTCAATGATAGGCCTCTGGGGTCCTCTCTTCTTCAGCATGAAAGTATCAGGCTCCGCAGAGGCAGAGACAACTGACTGCGCATTCGGTTGTTCAAAAAGCGAAGATAAGAATCAAAGTGGAGCGTAAAATGAAAGACATGGGCCTTAAAACTTGCACCATTTTTTTTTTCTCACTTTGATGTCACAGCGAGAGTTGACAAATTGGCGACGGAATTGTGCAGCTCACTCTATCACTACCTCTATCTGCTCTTCCACACTTGCAGAATATGTAATAAATGCAAGTACCATAAAAAATTATGCCGCTAAGCAATACTGTTTCCTTAGACTTTGATGCCACGTGCAGAAGCGAAATGAAAACTTTTTAATAAGCAATTACCAATTTATGAAGTTTGTTTTTCTCAGAATCATGGGGACATAACCAGAAAGCAACGCTGAATGTATATGTACAGATTATCTTTTAGTTTCGAAATAAAAAGACATCGTTACTTTTAAGTAGGCTTGTAAGCACATCGACATACACCCGATCACAGCTCAAGGCAGCAAATACATCACGATGGTCCTAACTTGAGTACTGCTGTGAAATTTTGTATAACCCGTCTTGCTTGAAATCATAGGTGGAAGTGCTAGCGTCACAGATCAAAAAAAGGTACATTTCATGGATATGTATTCCATAACTTCTATATTTGCCTTTCACTTAGGCGAAAATAGGTACTTCGCTTCTTACCTCTCCAATACCGTAGTTGGCGGTCACTGTGATGTACCCTGGGTTTCCCGTGAGTGGATCACAGGTGAACATTACACCAGCATTGTCAGCATTGACGAGCTCTTGCACTACTACTGCCATGGGGACGTCCAAAGGCTGCCCATATTGTCTGCGGAGTCACAAGTAACCGTCTTCCTTTTACAGGTAATGTTCAGTAATTTATTTCGTTCAACGCACATCCCTATTCAACTGACAGGCTCTAATTGGACTGACGGGCACAAACTGACAGGCACAAAAACTGACAGGCACAAAACTTACAGCCACCAAAAACGGCGCACCTCTGTTGTCGCAGCATCCAAAAACGCCCAAAAATTATATACTGAGTAACATAGTGTATGGTTCATTGTGCATTTTCCCAACGATATATCGGGTGTGGATAACACCTGTGGAGACGCAGGTGTCATCCCTTCTTTTTAAATGCGAAGCATTTCTTGCCGGCGGCTCTGTCCGTCGCTCCCGCGTCCCACACCCCCACAGCGCATGCGCGTCCCCTCCCCCTCTCTCTCCTCTCCTACGCTCCCCCCTTTCTCTCCTCTAGGAATCCGGAGCGGCGCGCTCGACAGGTGGTGCGACAGCTGCGTACTCCGCTGGGGCGCCACGGTAGTTCCGTGGTATGAAAATCATGGAGCGCGCGCGCCTTATTCTCTCTCCTGTGCAGCGCCGCGATGAGCGCTCGGGCCGCTGCCGCGAAACCATCTCCCGCTCAAGCTGCATACTACGCTGGGGGTGCCATGGTTCATCCGCGGTATGAAAATGATGGAGCCTCATTCTCCCTCCTGTGCAGCGCCGCGATGAGCGCTCGGGCCGCTGCGCGAAACCGTCTCCCGCTCAAGCTAACCATCTCCCCGCTGCTTCGCATCCAAACATGGTTCCCTTTAGCGGGAGATGGAGTAACTTTTTTCCAACATGTTCCCATAGAGTAAGCCAACAGAATCAGCATTCAGGTCTTTCGTATTTTGTGATAGTGTATTGTAACTTGAAGTTTGTTTGTTGCAATGTTAAACTACGTTCCTCGCCAAAACCAAGAAAGCTACAACAAAGTTCTGTAAATGCGTATTTGATTAGACTGCAGTACCTTGATCAAACTGCTACAACATTTTTTTGAGTTTCGAAGATCTTTTGAAATATATACAGGGTGTTTCAGCGAACACTTTCAAAATTTATTTTAAGTTACCTGTGGCAGATAGCCCATTCTAGTTATTGAGCTGGTCTACTCGAAGAGGTGGACATTACTTGCACCGCAAATTGAAATGCATGATCAAATAATCAACTAAAAGTTTCCCTAATTAAGTTTTTAACTAATTACCTGATGGCTCATATTGCAATTTACAAATTGTAGCCGTGGAGTACGCAAGGCGGATCCACTTAGAAATAATTCTCAGGATGACACCAGTTTCGAGATAATAATTGCCGAACTTTGCAGAGAAATGCATTGGCGTTCCAGTTAATTTTGTGCTTCAATGCATAAAGCGACGTTTTGTTAAGCAGCTAACTGGAACGCCAATGCATTTCTCCGCAAAGTTCGGGAAGAATTATCTCGAAACTGGTGCCATCCGGAGAATTCGTTCCAAGTGGATCCGCCTTGCGAACTCCACGGCTTCAATTTGTAAATTGCAATATGGGTCATAAGGTAATTAGTTAAAATTGTAATTACTTAATTTTTGGTAGTTATTCAATTCTGCATTTAAATACCTTGTGCAAGAAATGCCCGCCTCTTCGAGTAGATCAGCTCATGAACTAGAATTGTGCTATCTGCCACAGGCAACCTTTAAGACTTTTTGGAAATTTTCGCTGAAACACAATATATATATATATATATTCGTCCCTGAAGTCACGCTGGTGCATTGCTGAGAAGTGCGTTTGACGGCCGAAGGGCGAATGCCGAGAACTGAAGGAAATGCTCTTCTGAAACATAGCATTCAATATCTCGGCGATCACTAACAAAAACGCCAAACATATTGGCATTTCTTTGTTGGTACAATGATAACCTACCTTTTATAGTTCACATTTGTGAAACTGAACTGCGATGCCCAGCATTTCACCACAGCGCTCACGACCTTGAAAATTAAAAAAAAATATTTGACGGCGAATAAGCAACGAGTATCAAATTTGTAAGGTGTGTAAAACGGATTTTAATTACATTTTCTTGGCCCCGAACTGCCGAGAAGCGTTGTCATTTGACCTGCGGCTGACATGTCCTCGGAGTCTTCACCTGAACATACGCACACATATCCTTGGTTTAAACGTGTGAAACTTGAGTGAAACATCGTCATTTTGTCGCGTGTTCAAAGGCTTACCTAACGCTGAAGATCTAACAGCAAACAGTGTGTCCTTGTCAAACTTCGATAAGTGGTGACGAATTGTTTCTTCAACATCTGCAGGCATTTTGAAATTTTCCAGAGCATTTACCAATCTGCACAAACAGAATGTAACACAGAAATGGAGTAATCGGCCCAATACAGCTTACCAAACAATGCATCTGTTCAAGGCGTTCAACATTTTTTCAACGTGGCCTTCGTGGTTGTTCAGAATTGGATTTCAGGTAGCTAAAGTATTTACTTCCACCGTAGCAGTTACACTTCCGCTTCTGACACTTATGGTTGCATTGAAGAACTTAAAACAGATTCCTCGGACGATCCAAACAGGAAATCAGTAACGTTGACTTTTGAACAGAAATCATATGTACTACGTAGATTCTAGCCAGCAATGGCCAAATGTAGAAGTTCGGGGCTGAAGTGTTTTAGAGAAGTATACTAAAGAAGTTTTCAGGAAAGAAAAATTGACTGTGGTTTAGCTCTGGTTAAACCTAGTCGAGTAGCGATAGCTACAGACCGCCGGCTGCGCTTAGGCTTCGCTTGTAGTTTGACATGTTGTAATTAAACTTAGTCTAGTGGTTTCCCACTAGATTAAGAAAGGAGAGACGTTGTGGTCAACCAAAGGGTAAAACTGTATTTTTCACACGAATGAATACGCTTCTATATGACCCGTAAGCGGTGGCCGCGCGGCGACCGCGACGAGGCGAGTTGCCGGAGAATCGAGGCCCGTTGTGTGACATCATAGAGAGGGCGTGGCGAGCGTGCCAGCTGTGGCGGTTGTCAGGCAACAGCAGACGCGTGCCTGTAGGAGCGGTGGCCGCGCGGCGACCGTGACTAGCCTAGGGTGCCTCGATGCCAGCGCCGCCGGCGCGGTGCTGGCATCGAGGCACCCTAGGCTAGTCACGGTCGCCGGAGAATCGAGGCCCGTGGTGTGACGTCACACAGAGGACGCGGCGAGCGCCCAACGGCTAAAACCCCTTGATGTTGGAAAGTAGCGGAACTCTTTGATCTACGCCGCAACACCCTGGCCAGCGCTGTCAACCTCCTCTTTCTCCCCCCCTTTCACGGAGTCAGCGCATCCGCTACGCTGAATGGCTGCGGCACGCGATACTACCGGTTACCCTGACGTCACGAAAAGGGGGCGAAACTTGCTTTCGCGAGTTTTTATTTCCTCCCACCGGCCATGCGCTTGCCAAGCGGTGGTCGCCCTGTCGCTCCGAACGCGCGTTTCCTTGTTTCTCCGTCTTTCCGTAAGAATGTGAGCTTCGTTCTCCGTGGAAATGCCTTGCTGCTGCGCGTTTCAATGCAGCAGCAGGTGAGAGAAAGGGCTAGCATTATTTTCTAATTGCCGAGGAGAACGGTATGTCGTTCGCCGGAAGTAGTGGCTCCATAACATCGGGAGAAAGGATTTCGCGCCATCAAAGCACGTCATTCTTTGCGAGGTGAATCTTTCAGCTTTCCTTTTATTTGTAGAGGAAGTTGCATATAGATTGTAATGCTCTTTGGATAGCTGGACTCTTTGTTCAGTTCAATACAGAGCACCTATAACTGTGCATATAGTTTTTTTTTTTTTTTTTTTGAGTGAGTCGCTTAACTTTTTGTTGACTCTTCCCGCAGTCACAAAGCTGTCTTGTGTTCTCGCGCGTGCTTTCGTTTTCAAATGTATGCAATTTATAAGTTAATGCCTGTAACTCCTCTTCGTAATTGTGTGTGCGTGCGCGTTCTGTATGTGTGTGCGTGCGTGTGTGCGTGTATGTGTGTGTCTGTCTGTGTGTGCGTGTGTGAATATGTGTATGCGCGTGTGTCACAGACCCCGGTGAACGAGGCGCAGACGCCGGACCAAATTCCAAAGCCGACTTATCAGCTTCCGAAAATAATCCCACGAAAGCAAGGACAATTAAGAGTGGGCCCTCTGGTGCGCCAGCGAACGCCGGTTGCTGTCCAAAGACTGAGTCAGAGCCAGAGTTGTCAAAACACAATAAATATATTCTTCACACAAGGCAGTTACACACACAATTGCACACTTAGGCTAGACACAACAAAATACAAATCAGATGGGTATTAACAAACACAAGAAGACAATTAACGACAAGCACTAAGAGTCCAACACGTAAAGTACAAAATAAATAGGAACACTAAGTGTCCAATCGTATTCACCGTGCTGGTTGGTCTTGGAGTCAGACGATCTCGGCGTAGCTCGAGCAAATCTCGAAGAAAGAACTTCTTCCGGAAATGCAGACGCTCGATGAACTCGTCGACTAGCTTGCCGGGGAATCCCCTTCTTCCGCAGACGCTCGGTCTTCACGTTACATCACTTCACCGGTGCGGACTGCACTCCTGAATTCCTGAATTCCTGGATTTCCACTAAACGGTTCTCGCACGGCGGTTATATAGCTTCCACAGGCGTTCTCGAACATTCTTATCGGTGTCGTGATCTCGTAGCATGGCCAAAGCTTGGGAAGTTCTACTCTTTTCTCGTACCTTCGACCGCTGCTGTCGGAACATTCTCGAGGGGGGGGGGGGGGAGATGACTCATGCTGTTGGAGCGCGTTCACGCTGTAGTTATGTCTGTCGACTCGCCGGGTGAGAAGGTGTCTCGGCGCGCGCGTGGGCTCTCTCTCCCTCTCCGGTTAACGTCGCTCCGTCGAGTCTCTTCCAGACGTTTCGGCGCCGTTGTTAGCGTTGCTGTTTGAGGCGTATGCGCTGTCCGCCTCTGTTGAAGTTGCCGCGGGGCCGGCGTGTTCTTTCGCTGGCTTGCGTGATACGCGGCGCGCGCTTGGATTACGCGCTCTGTTGTGACAGCGTGTCTGTGTGTGCGCGCGCCAAGGAGAATACTTCGTAGCTAAGGTGGTACTTTTTTTCTAACCACCCATCGGTCCGGTCCGCAACCTTCAGCGCCATCTAGATCATTCTGTAGTTCAGTTCCGTCAGATACGAAATACTGGTAACGATTTTCATCATGCGAAAAAGCGCGAATAAGTATCATTTTGTTGAAATACACCAAGCAATTATCTTCTTTCCTGCATATAGGCATATGAACTTAATTGGTTAAGCGAAAGTATAAAAATAAGTCAATTGACAACCGCTCATTTATATCTTGGCAGCCACCGTGAAGTAAAAAGCAATACGCACGGAGGCGAAGTTACGTATCTGGCGTGTATTATTCGCGCATGCTCATAAAGTACAAGCCACGCTCTTCTGATAATCTCCTTCAATTCTGATAAACTTGACATCTTGAAGTCTGTAAGTTAATTATTAAGTAAGTTGATTAGTCTGTAAGTGCCATAGTCCTAGAAGTTTTCGTGTGCGCAATCAGCCTTCTTTTTTTTTGAGAGAGAGAGAGAGACTTAGGGTACTCCCGGAGGTAATGGAATGCAATTTCTCGTCGTTTCATTGTGACGAAATACAGGCGCGTGTGTAAAGTTCTATGTTGGCTGTTTCGCAAACGCAGCACGTATTTCGCACAGTGGCATTGGTACAAAGGCTTTTGGCCCACTCATTTTGGCGAATTCACCTTAAGTAAACTATCACATTTCTTCTTGGTTACCTTCCCTGCGCCTTTAGAGAGCCAGGATTACGAACCAAATTCTTGTTTATACTCTACGCGGCTTATACAGTATGCGCCCAATACACCTCCGCGTTACGGACAACCCAAGTGGCGACGTAGATGCAAACAGCTCAGCCAATGCTTGGTACTCATTTTTTCGGAGCGCTGCCGCTTGTATTTATCGAAGCGTCCTCAAAAATTTTTTTTAAATGTCACGACGTTCTATGGGAAGCGTACTTTCCTCATGACAGTTTCGCAAGGGATAAATTCCCATATTACGCTTCAAAGGGCCGAATAATCAAGCGCGCGCATTCATGCTATGGCGGCTGCAGCGAGCCAGAGGACGGTTCACCGTGCCATGCGCCCCGAGCCGCCCGGGGAGGGGAGAAATCCGAGAAGTATTGAGGAGGAAAGCGCGCGCGCGGAGGAGAGTGTCGCTACTTTCGCGATCAAGGGGTTTTACCAACGCGGCCGCGCGGCGACCGCGACGAGCCGAGTTGCTGGAGAATCGAGTGCCGTGGTGTGACATCACAGTGCGGCCACGGATCTAAGTGCGGCGACGGCGAATAGGCGAAAACCTGGCGTAATGTAGCTGTCGCTGCAAAAAGTGTCGATGCGTATGAGGGGCGCAATGACCACCTGGTCGTTATGGGATTAGTCCATTTCCGTGCGCTCAAAAGCTGTGGTTCGCCTTTATTATTGGAAACGAGAGTAGGATGCTAACTAGCCCCGTTGCCATCGCGTGGCTCATACCCAGTTCGCTCTCTGGCTACGGCCTACCTACTGGTGCTGCGTCTGTGACTTCCACTCTATGACCCGAATAAACCCCCTTTACAATTATTATAGTTTACGTTTGCCAATACACTGTACATACCCGCAGCAGGCTTCTTTCAGGGCTGTCCGCCAGTTATCCCTGTAAAACATGTGCAACGGGAAATGGCAATTAAACGTTTGCGTAGCGTTATATAGAAATGCTAGAAGAGTTTTCTTACTTTAACTACTTCCCAAATTGACTCTATCAAGCAATGACGTATCTCTAAATCATAGAGCGCGTATGATTTCATAAGTTAATGTGGAATCACTGTCTCCAACTGCCGCGCGCTTCAATGTATTATTATTTTTTATTATTGTGGGGTTTTACGTGAGAAAACCAATTCTGATTATGAGGCACGCCGTAGTGAAGTGCTCCGGATTAATTTTCACCACCTAGGGTTCTTTACCGTGCACAACGCTGCAAGCACCCGGGCGTTTTTGCATTTCGCATCCACAGAAATGTGGCCGCCGCGGCCAGGATTCGATCCCTCGACCTCCTGCCTTCAAAGAGCGCGTTTGGTGTCATAATGTTACTAAATCAATACTTTCCCCTTGTGCGCTTATTCTGTAAATTTGTAGTCGAGAACTATGAAGCAGGCTATGCATTCATAGAGAAAATAGAGCGCTGAAGCTAGACACGCCCAATTGGTGAGGTACATTTCAAGGAGTCAAATTTGATTTCGAAAAACGCATCGAACGTCCTCCATTTATCGGGACTTCAGCAACTCAAGTAATTTATATAGGACGCAAAAAAAAACAGGCTCACCTGGCCATTGCAGTCTCCATTTCTTGCATCAATTTTCGAAATTCTACACTGATGAAAAATGCTTGTAAGAATTGGTAGTGACAATAAATCCCCGGGGAACTGAAAACTAAATAATAGGAAATCATTGTGATCACATTCCCTAAGGGCAAACATGTAACAATTCAAAAGTATTTTTTAAATAAAGCCTGTAAATAGGAATAAAAATATATTCAATCTCGAGCTTTAGACACTTCGTATGGATTTTGTTATGTGATATTTCACTCGGGTGCTGTTCCAGGCTGTCTGCGAAAACTTGAAAGTTTGATCAGTGAGAGGGTCGGCTATTCTAATACTACAACCATGCAAAACAATAATATGCAAGCAAAAACTGGTTACACAACAACTAAGCACAATGCAAACGTGTCTGATGTTTGCGGAGAAAACCTTTGGTGAAAGCCTGCATTTAGACTGAGCGTGGTGCTCTTTTGCATCAAAACATTACATTACGCGGCTTAAATATTTAATAGTTTAATAGGTAACAATTGTGCTGTCGGCTCCAGGTAATATTGAAAAAAATTGGTGCAGCTTAAAAAAACACCCTTTAGAACTGGCGATAGCTATCAAGAAATTTCGGATAGAGATACGCGCGTTTAGCGCCCAGCAATAACTTGAAACAGTACTATTCCGATGAGAAAGGGTCATTGACAAAAAAAAAAAGCGAAACAATGCAGGTGTGACAACATTCCCAACATGGTATTCGCGACAATGTGCACTGAAAACTCTGGAAGGAGCAGTGTTATTGCTCACAAGCTGCGATAAAATAATCATTTTTGCTGCGAATAACACTCTTAGTACACTTGAGGCATGTTCTGGTGTCTCTCTATCTGTTCGTGTCCCTAACTGCTTTTGCCGCTAAATTGGCTCACCGGGTTGAACGGGTTATGGTCTAATGGGTCACGGTTTAATAGGTAGAGCATCATGCTGCTGTTCTGGGATTATCGAGTTATAAACTAACCGTCGGACCCAATTGAGCCGCTATATTGACGAACAATCTTGTCAGAATATATAGTATACACACGCGCCAGGCGCGGAATTCTAAGTGGCGCCTCTAGTTGGCACAGGGGGTTCAGTGAGAAGTGCGAAAGAAGAGGCCGACTGCATACATGTGTCACATACATTACGCGTTTCTCCGTTGGCAGTACGGTGCGTGGCTACAATTCTTCAATGCTAATCGCATCAACGTCGACATTCTGTGTGAGATAGGTTCTGCCAGAATTTTTTTTTCGCTTTAACCAACCCCTTCTTTGTTTTGAATTCATCTCTTCCAATCCACATAATCAGAAGCCACTATTTCATCTGATCCTTGGTTTTCAGTTTTATACGATATTACCTTCTCATCTTACTTGTCATAAGTGAGAGAAACAGGATCATGATATAAGACCATGCCACACAATTAACTCTTTGACTGACAGTTGTTTTTCCCGACAGATACGCAGCCTCCCACCCCCTTACCATTTTCTTGCGTGTTAGTGCATTAGATTTTTCAGGGTATAGAAGCTAGTTTTTTTGCGCTGTTTTCTCCCATTTCAATATTTGTTAGCAGTTCATAAATTCCTTCGTCTGTCATAGTCTGTACGCTGGTCATGGCCACGACTACCCTTCTCATACTCTGTCCTGGCGGTTATTTCTTACAGTGAAGCATTTAAGGGCTGGTGCCCCCAGGTTCGTGTCCGCGTGTAGAAAATAACTATCATCGTTAGTATTTCAGCTCCATGCACGTGGTGGTTTCCCAACAGTTGTGCCTTAACACAAGTGCTAACACGGATAACTAACGTGACTGATAGGTCATGACATCAATAACATCACATGCTCGTCAGTTACATCACGAATAACCATAATAAGGTCACGTGTGGCGCACACGCGCAGGGTAGGAGCCAGGGATATGCGGGTATGAGCCAGGGACAGGAAAGAAAGAATGAATAAACGAGGAAGGAAGGAAAGAAACAAAACGTAAGAAACGTAAGAAAGTAATCGCGTGTGGGTCATACTCGCGTTCGATATGTGTGTATGAGCGGCGAGAACAGGAACGGGAGATATCTCACAGGATCCTGACGCTGCCGTGCAGTGTGCTGCGGCTATGAACGCTGTGGCTCATACGCCAGTTTACGACGATGGAGCGGACTTGGTGCAGCAAACGCACTACATGGCCATAGCGCCGGGCCAAAACAAGACGCCGGTGTCCTTGCTCTTTGACGAACATACCGAAGACGCTCAATATAATCAGTAATCATAATATATAAATTCACTATAGCAATATTCAATACAGCAGACCCACCATA